>NC_134860.1:86887179-87187179 GCF_049852395.1 Peromyscus maniculatus bairdii
GTGAATACATTCCATTTGATATTTGCCTCCCTTCTCTCCCCTCTGTTTCCCTTAATCAGAAGGAAAAACATTTTCATAAGCCATCAACAGTTTCAGTGCAAGTTTCTAAGGAGAATTTATTGAATTTTTTTTCTGCTCTCAATGAAAAAGGAGAAAGAGAAGAAAAGGCGAGCTTACTTTCAGTCATTGTAATGTTCTTACATTGTTTATGCTTCTCTATCTGTGTAGTGAAAAAATAAAATGGGAAAAAAAGTCTCATAATGGAAGCATAGATAATTGGTAAATGGCAAAAGGGAGATTCAATTAGCTCAGATTATTAACAGAGACATGCTACATCTGGCTGTGGCTGAGTCTGTTTGTCCAGAAATATCTATCAAACAAATGATTAAAATCAAGACCCAACAGATGTGCACTCTCCACACAGGACCCTTTATCTCCAATGCATCAAAATGCGTTGAGTTTCATCTGAGATTTTCTTTTCCTTAATTACACAACTCAAAGTCAAGATTTGGAAAATAACCTGGAAAAAGACATCTGTACATGTTTATTTAAGTTTTCCCCCTTGCATTTCGCCTTTGCAGCACTAGAATGGTGCAGAATGAGAAACAGTTTGCATTCTTTCCTTTTGCTTGCAGCCCTGAAGAAAAACCTGCTGGAATTGGCTGCAGATGGTTTCATTGCCAGAGAAGAATGTGCCTCCTCTTGGCTGCCTGCTCTGTATGCATGATCAAGCCCCAGTCAATGCTTCATGTGCCTCATTAACTGTGGGACAGGAAGAAGTATGATGCTCCCAAAATACATGCCCTTTTCTCCAGCGAAGGCCAATATTATGAAAATGAAACATTTAGAAATTAGAAGTTTATATACTGTTAAAATATGTTTACGGTCGAACTTGCTGTCCTTTTATTGAGTTAACAGTGAATAGCTGACAAAACATTATTAAAGAGGAACATTACCACACACTGGCTTGCTCACTTATAGTGGATTAAACTGGAAGGGGAAAGGGAACATTTCTTAGACCTGAGCAAAAAATAAATAAGCCATGTCGCAAAGAGGAAGCTAGATATTGTCTGAAAGGAAACCCTGCCATTTATCTAATGGCAGTCATCGGCTTAGGCAGAGTGTACTAGTGAACGATCACCAAGCAAACTTTGGTACCCTAAGTGTGCTAATTTCAAATTTACTTAAAGTTTCTGAAATTAATTTTAAGATTAGTTAAAAGATAATTAAAACTCGCTGAACTCCTGCCATATCCAGGCACTTTATCTTCACATATAATTTATAAGATAGATTTTATCAACCCATTTTCACAGGCAAAGCTAAAAACAACTTAAAGTTTGAAATTTACTTGATATCCTTCAAATATGGGGCGCATTTCAAGAGTAATTCTTTGTCCTACACATTGATGAATATACCTAGCTTTCTCTGCTGTTGCCTGTGTTCTCTGTGGATGCAGAGGATAGGAAATAGGAGAAGAGCTGAGTACCAATTTTTCCAAACAGCGCTACACACACTCACATATCATTAGAATATTTAGAATGACTAATATGGTCAAATAAGACCAAGAACAAAGTGGCTTTCCACAATGAGGATTAGACAATTTGTCGTTAACTGAAACTCAGTTTTCATTTTTATTTATTTCATTGACCTGGTTAAAATAAAGTAGCATGACTAAAATAAAAAATAAGAAAGAATACTGCATGCACAGAATCATTATCCTAGTGTAAACACACTAATTCACTTATTCATTTTCTTGATTTTGGACTACATGTTTTATATGACCTTACATAGCCTTTATCGCTCAGTTGGAGTAAATGCATATAAATTAATTTTATATTAATATTAACATCAGTGTACTATGAGCCGGTATTGTATGAACAAGTTGATAGTGTAGAGATGTGAATGATGGCAAAGAAATCATAAAATGACAGAGCTACCAATATTTTGAGAAGAGACCTAATTGGGAATTTGGTGTTTCATGCTACATAAGCCATTGTGTCTTTCTCTAGAAGCCATAGGGAATCCAAAATAGTACAACTACAAATACAACTAATAAACAGTTTTTAAATAGTTAAAAGTGTCCAAATTTGATTTAATTTTTTTCATATTTGAAATTTTATCATTTTCAAATTAATGATACTTATTGGCATTAAAGCCAGATGGGTAGGATAATTAATTTAAGACATAATTATAATTTATAATTACACAATAACATTTATATAGTTGCAATGTAGGAAACAGGAATCAAGTGTGAGCAGTTGAATTCATGCTTAAATTTCAAACTGTATTATACTTAAGATAAAAAGAGATAGGAGTTTGTATACTTTGCTAATTAAGAAAATGATATTTGAGCAAATGTTTGTTTTAAAAGTATGTAGTCAAAATTTTAATATTATCAAAAGCAATGTCTCACATAGAACTCTTTAGTGTAGACCTAAGATAAGTATTCCAAATCTAATTTTAAATGATTTATATAGTTTTAATCTCCACAATACAGGATTTTTAATTGTATTATTTGCATAAACATAAGAATGATGAGAGAAGGGAATATCTTTATATGTCCTGATGTTTTGCGTGAACTCCCTAATTCTCCATTCATTTTTTAAATATTGATATTTGACATTTTCTGCTACTGCTTTGAATCTCTTAAAATCCCAGATGAAATTCTTGCTCAATATTATTGCTTTGCTTTTTTTCTTTGTAAATCCTTGATTCAACAATGATTATTGTGCCTTCACGTTTTAAAGATAAGATAATTATAATACCAAAACTTGAAAACACCAGCTTTGCTTTATAGAAGTGTATAAAAATATCAAAACAAATATCTGGTGTATTCAAAGTTATGGTTTTAAAAATTGCCCTTTCCCCATATTAAATGCCTGAAAGGAGTTTTAATTATTTTTATTTTAAAATATGAATATGTTGTAAATTTGGATACATCTTTACCTCCTATGTGTCTCTTAAGACTCATTTTATGGAAAATAGTGAGCTACAATGAGTGAATATCCACATAATTGGTTGAATCATGATGTTTATAAATTTCTCTTTATAAAATACTTACTCTTTACTCTGTCAACTTTAGAGACTAAGCACAAAATTGTACTTTCCTCAACGGAAATTCTGGGGCTATGACGTTATGTAGCTGTACGCACACTTAGGTTCATTTTTTTTTTTTTGGAATTGTAGGAAGCTGCTTGAAATATGTAATGACATTTAAGTATCTTGGAAGCCATAAAGAGTGAAACCTACAAAATAAACCTGAAATTATTATTTTTATTATAATTAGAATTGAAAATCTCCTATCAATATGATGATTATAACCAAATGCTATTTAATAGATATGAAATTACAACAAATCTTTTCAAGAAGTAAATTGTATAATACTTCATCACCTTAAATATTCACATTTAACATTTTGTCACCCATATACATATATATATATACTTTCAAAAACAAGATAATTTAATTAAAGTCATAAATATTGTTTGTATTACATTATAACCGTTTCTAGTTGCTATTAAGTTACAATTCATACTTCATTTATAATACATCTATGTAAATTAATGTAAAATGATTAAGTACAATTATCTATATATGTAAAATAATGCATAATCTAAACATTTTAGACATAAAAGAAATAAATCCACACTTATTAAATAACTTTATTTGAAAACTGCCAACACTGTCTTTCATCATTGCTTTAAATTTAAACAGTGTTACCTTTTTATTCTCTACATGCTCATCCTATATATACATTAATTGATAGTTATATTGTAAGAAGTATAAAAACTGTTCTTATACTTCTGAATCAAACCACAGCTGGATTTGAGTATCAGGTTTTACTATTTATATATTTCTCTTATTTCCTAAGACTTGACAGTAAAATTAATATATGTCACTTGATTAGTGTTAATTTTTAAAAATATTAATTAGATATTAGAACATTGCCAGTAACCAACAACATATCCAACTTTGTATATAACATAGAAAAATATCATCCTTATATGCAGTGGATATGATAATGGTACTTTGAAAGATATATTGACTGGATAAAATATTTAAGTATAATACTTTACTTTCAATCTACATCTTTTTAATAATTTTGGACATTATTATTATTAATTGGTAACTTTTGACTTTTTTACAATAATTTAAAAAAAATTTACTCTAGTACCTCTATTAGTATATAATTGCTTTACCAAGTACTTATTTTGCTCATGAATATAACTTTATTTATTTCTATGCAGTTTATGAGATAGTGATACTGTATATTACTTCTAGATTCCTTTGTTATAAATATTAGATCAATACTTAAAAAGTATTTCTTGTGAACATAAAATAAACTGTCCTAGTTTCCATATTGCAGAGAAAATTATGATGCTGTGTCTGTTTTAAAAATATATTTAAAATCTTTATTAGTGAATATTTCCTCTATTTTAATTTATGCCATTATAAATAAATATTTATTTGGAACTTTTGTTGCATCCTGGATAATTTCTCAATTCTACAACATATAATAAATATTTAATTTTGCTTGTAATCATCATAGATGACATGTGAGCAAGCCACTGCTTATATAGAGTACATAAATGATCTTAAAAAACAATCTGTTTTGCATTTGAACACTGCCATCCTCTCTCTTTCATGTCAACAACAGAAGGAGATTGCTCTGTTCCCCAAATGTTTTTGTTAGACCCCAAAATGCATTATTAGCATCTGAGCAAAATGTGATCCTTGATTTTCCACACAACAGATAGAAGAAACTCTTATCTCAACACTATCACAGGACATTTTATTAATTAATGATTTGGGGGAGGGGTATTCCTTGTGCTATTCTTGGGCTCTGGGTTCTTTAAGAAGGCTGGCTGAGCAGCCATAAGGAACTGGGCAGGAAACGGGACTCTTCCATTCTCTCTGCATTAGATCCTGCCTCTATTTTCCTGCTCTGCTTGAGTATCTTCCCTCACTGTATTTGAAGATAAACTGTTCTATGGATTTGTAAATAAAATAAACCCTTTTCTCCCTAACAGTAATAGAAAGCCCAAATAAGACAGCTTTTAAGTATAAATATTGTACTTTTATTGCTTAAAAGTACTTTATGTCATATTTATTTTTACATTTCATGTAATTGTAGAACTACAGCATCAGTCACCTTCCATCACTTTTGAAATGATGTCATTTGCTCAACTATATTCATAACAGCTTTATTTGTAATAGCTAGAACCTGAAAACATCCTAGATGTCTCTCAACTAAGGCATAGATAAAATGTAGTACATTTGCATAATAGACCATTACTCAACTGTTAAATGAAGGATACCAGGAAATTTGAAGGCACTTGGACGGAACTAACAAAAATCATCCTGAGTGAGGTAACCCAGACTGAGAAAGACAAACATGGTATGTACTCACTCATAAGTGAATATTAGCTGCAAAATAAAGGATAACTATTATACAACTCATAGACAAAAATAACTAGGTAACAAGGAGGGTTCACAGAGGAACACATGGTTCTTCCTGGGATGGGGAAATAGAAGAGAATCTGTGAGGGAACTGAGAACAGGAAGGGATGGGAACATGAGTGATCATGTTGATAAGGACAGAGGAGAGAGTACTGAAGAGACTACTGGAAAGGGAGGCATTTTGGAGTCATGTAAAAACATGGCACAAGGGAATCTCCCAGGAATCTCCAAGAAGGACCCCATCTGAGACTCCTAGGAATATTGGATACATAGCCTGAACTGGCCATCCCCTGTGAACAGATTGGTGCCTAGCCCAATTGTGATCAGAGAGGTTTCATCTAGCAACTGATGGAAACAGATGTAGGCCTACAGTCAAACATTAGGAGGGGTTCAGGCAACCAAGCAGAAGAGAAGACAAAGGATTGTAGGAATCAGAGGAGTCACTGACACCACAAGAAAACTCACAGAATCAACTAACCTGGGCTCATAGGGGATCATAGAGACTGAACCAACAACCAGGGAGCCTGCATGGGACTGACATAGGCATTCTGCATATAGGTTACAGTTGTGTAGCTCAATCTTATTATGTGACTCCTAATAGTGGGATCAGTGGCTATCTCTGACACTTTTACTGGCTTTTGGTACCTACTCCTAATATTGAGTCACATTGCCCAATTTTAGTGCATGGGGAGTAGCTCAGTTTTACTGTAACTTGACATGTTGATACTTATGGGAGACTTGCCCTTTCCTGAACAGAAAGAAAGGGGGAGTAAACTGGGGGGGGGGAACAAAGAGGAGGAGGGGAGGGACTCAGAGGAGAGCAGGGAGGAGAAACTGCAGCTGGGATACAAAATAAATAAATAAGCAAATTTTAAAAATAAAATAACATAAAATAAATTTGTCTAAGAATATATATTTTTGTTCAGTTTGCTGTTGAATTTCTCAATACATATTTAATTTATCCTGTCCTTTAACAAAATATACTAAATTTGAAACCATTTGTTGGAAGAATCCAAGTAGTTGTCTAGTATGCTTTTATTTTCTTAATTACTAATTTCTAACTTAGTAATGTGCATTTTTAAATTTAATACTTGCACAAAACAAATTTTCACTCCATCCACCCCCTTTTCTTCCACTCCAATTCCATCACTACCTTCTCCTTAACATCTCCCTCCCAACTTTATCTGCCCTTCTTTATTAGCACTCACTTCTCAGTGGTAGTGCTCTTAATGCTAGAATTACAAATAAGAATGTCCAACTGTGATCATTTTCACACTTGTCCTCACACTCTCCTTGTTGGATTCTTTGTTAAAATTGTAAGAATAAAAGCAACATACTACAACTAGTGTGCTACCTAACTTGTATTCATATGCTCTTGTACATCATCACCTTCCTTAAAATTAATTTCTGGATAAATATAAAAATATAAAACTAGCATTAACTAGCCTGGGAGTATAACTCAGGGTCAGATCACCCACAAAGAATGTTCAAAGACATGATTTCACACCCTCTTTTTAAAACAGGAAAATACAAACAAAAGAGTTAAAAAAAACTATGAAATAGAATTACTGAGACTAGAAGAAATAAAACTAACTAGACATATCAACTACATAGGTTTAATATTTAACCCATATCATCCTGGGAATGAGAGTGTGTTTATATTTATTGACTTATATGCACTATAGCTCAAATGTGTAATTATACATTCATATCATCAATTCTCAGAATTTCTGATTCATCTAGAATTGCACAATATCTCTGATGTACAGTATTTTCAGTGTTTTATATATCAGTAGGATTATATCTGATATTATTCTCATCTGTTAAAATTACAAGTTTTAGGGAATAGACTGGCAGAACACTGGGATGCTGTGGATATTTTACAGTGATGTTTTACAAGAATAGGAGGTTATAAATCAGATATGCTATCAGAATATCAAGTAAATAAGAGTGTATTCGAAAATTAAATAAATACAATTATATTTCATAGTACACTCTAAGTCAGATCATAATTAAAGTTAGTTTAATACTGAACACCTGCAAATTCTACATCAGGTAGTCTTTCCCATGCTAACCTGCTGTCCAACAAGAAAATATGAATAAAAAATTATTAATAAAATAACTGAAAACTTTCAAATTAAATTAAAACATTTATTAGATAATAACCCAAAGAAGTAGAAAGTACTAAAATAAATTCTTATTTATCTGTGGAATTTTATTATCTCTAATTTTCTTTAAAAATAGGATTAGTTCATCATTAGTCTTATGCCATTGAAAATATGCATTTATTATCATGGCACTGATCCATATTTTCTCAAAAACTGTGAAATTCAATATACACAAAGTATGTTGCAAGTAGAATGAATTATAAAAACTGAAATTTATTTTACTATGTTCTCATGGAAGTTGAGACTAACCAAGCACATCTGGCTAGAGAAGTCATTGACCCAAGAGGGAAATCTACTACTGTCATTTTCCTAAGAGAATATAATTTCTGACTATATTTGAAACACTTATCCTTATGCCAACAAAAATGTTTAGCTCGTTCCCCTTTTCAAACGAGCTTCTGTTTGCAGCACAAGCTATACAGATATCTACAACTAAGAAAATGCAGAGAATAAGTAATCGTAGGTTATTAAACCACAAGTTATACAAATACAATTCAACAATTCAACCCTTAAACCCAAGGGTGGAAACCTTGTTGAAGAGGTAGCTAAAAAGTTTTTATTTAGTTATTTTTTATTAAAAGCCAGAGTATCAGAACATCTTCTTCAAGGGAATCTGCAAAAATTAATTCTCACAAATATGGTAGTCTTAACAAGAGCACCAGCCAATGTGTCAAAACAGATAAGGGTAGTTTTACAAGTCAGCCTAAATCCAAAGAAGGAGCTACAGGCAATCAATGGTTGCTGAGTGAGAGAATATAAATCTTTTCTGATGTGGGTGAACATATACAATCCCAAGTGGTCGGTACTAAATCCTTATATGTAAGAACAACCATAAATTATTCTCTCTCTCTCTCTCTCTCTCTCTCTCTCTCTCTCTCTCTCTCTCTCTCTCTCTCTCTCTCTCTCTCTCCTCTCTCCCTCCCTCCCTCCCTCTCTCCCCTCTGTCTCTCTGTCTGTGTCTGTGTCTGTTTCTCTCTCTCTCTCTCTCTCTCTCTCTCTCTCTCTCTCTCTCTCTCTCTCTCTCACACACACACACACACACACACACACACACATAAATGCACACATATCATTCATCTGTTGATTTTTATCTAAGATAAGATGACCTTTATCTACAGCATATAGAGCAACAGTAAACATGGTTGTACAAGTTGATTTTCTACACTTATTTCTTCAGATGCAAAGGGAACCTTTCAGAAATTCAATGTGAATTAAATAAGCAGCATATTGCTCATAATAATATGTAAATACTTGCTTCTGTATATGATGATGCTTATTGTTTGTTTCTAATTTTCATTTTGCATGTTTCTCTAAGTTCATTTACTTCCTGCAGACCATGTGAAGATACATTTGTCTCCAGTCAGTTGAATTCTAGAGCTGCCTTGCTAGAGTATTGCTTTCTATACAACATTGCTTATCGGGTGAAGCAGTTCTATTTTTTCACTTATTGCTGTTTATTTTGACTTGTACGCAATGAAGGGCCTTTTGAGAATACACTGAGAATTATGAAGGAAGGATAAGTGGTTTCACATGAACTAATTCTTAACCCAATAGGTTATAAACCTAAATTTGTACTGAAATGTGGCTAGGGGGCTTTTAATTTGAAGATCCTGCCCCATCCTGTAAGAGAAGGCCCTCCATAGTTCACTAACTCCCTTGTAGCTTTCAACTTGCTTGACAATAAGGTTAGAAGACACATCTAGAATACCATCTCTTCCTTTTGATGGCACAGATTCATTTTTTTCTGCTGTGGAATCCTTTTTTGAGGTTTAACTGCTAACTTGCTAAGTTATCAATAATTTAAGTCAAAGGAATTTTGTTGCTATCTCTGAATCGAATGCTACTTCTCTTTTGTAACCCTAACCCACAAAAATCCCATTTATCATTTATATTTTAGGTCAATGTGACAATATCCAGCACATTCTTCCCAATCATAATAGTTCACTTTGCTCTTTCATCCACCATCTATGTCACTATTGATGATGCTCACATAGCAACTCGTGTTTGATGCTTTGTTTGCTGACTTTCTAAACATTATTTTATCTTCCGCTATTAAATGAAAAACTTAAGAATGACAAAAGCCCACCCTTGTTTCTTTTATAGAACTCCTGTCAGCATTACAAATATGGACATAATTGTTTAAAGAATTATACTCATCAAATTTCTTTTTTTTTTTTTTTTTTTTTTTTTTTTTTGGATTTTTCGAGACAGGGTTTCTCTGTGTAGCTTTGCGCCTTTCCTGGAACTCACTTGGTAGCCCAGGCTGGCCTCGAACTCACAAAGATCCGCCTGGCTCTGCCTCCCGAGTGCTGGGATTAAAGGCGTGCGCCACCACCGCCCGGCTCTCATCAAATTTCAATCACACATTCTTGAAACAAGCTAGAAAATGATTGTAAGGTGATGTTGAATTACAGTGATGTACAAAGGTAGAGCTTCTGATTCAGCAGACAACAGTCTCCAGTTCAAAGACCCACAGAGAAAAGATTCTTGGGTGAAGGAATAGACCATTGTTTGAAATACAGGGCTGGTCACAAATGTTATACGCTCAACTATATAATAGACAAGTTTCATACAGATAAATTTGAGGTGCCATTAAGGAACTTTTGAATGGACATTGTTTATTTGTTTACTTTGTCATGAAGTTACCTATTATAGTTGATAATCAATTTTGAGGTCATGTTTAGGCCATAATAATTTTCAGAATTATGATTCCATTATATATCAAAAATCATGAGCCATTTTTCCTTAATATATTTAAAAATCTAAAATTAATAAAAAATTAAACATTATGAAAATACACCCTTTTAGCAATGGTAACTAGCATGACATGAAATAAAAACAGAGCTTCATTTTCATATAAATGATACATTCTATACATTAAATGTGCTGGTTGAGATTCAATAAAAGAGGTAACTCCTTCCTGAAAACATCCTGACATCTGTTTAATAATAGTACATTAACTACTTGGAAGAAAAAACAAAACACTGTAACTTTTCTAGACCCATACATAGTTCATCAGTGTCTATTATAGTAACTTATGGAACAAAGTTAATAATTGGGAAATCTTTACTATAATTTCATGGGATTTTTTTTAAGGATTAGTAGATTTGACTCACAGAGAAGCAGGTAAGCTAGCTGCAGATGTTCACCTACACCTCCTCTCTTAAATATCCAATGCCCAGCCATCACTAGATCCCTTTGTCTCACTGCCCCATTTCCAGTGATCACAGATCTCTCCCTCCACACTTCACTCCCCACATATTTCTCTACCCTAGCCTCCAAACTCAGGACCCACTTCATAAGAGCCTACAGGATTCTCCAGCCAGGGTAACAGAAGGCTTACTGCAGATCTTCACACATCTCTCTCTCTCCGTACCTAGAAGTCTCCATTCCTCCAAGTCAAACCCCATAGTCTTGAAAGACCCCCGAAGGCAGTCTTCCCTCTGGAGAGACCCTCGCCCAGAGATCACACGAGACCACAAGTCAGATGCAAACAGCAAGAGGCTTTATTCAGGAACACGGGTACCCGGGGCAACACAGTCCCTCAAGAAGCTCAAGAGACTGGCGTGCCCACAGGCTGGAGCGGAGGGTTTTTATAGGGTCGGGCAGCAGGAGCACGAGGAGGGCGGGTTCAAACTCAGGGCAGCCCATGGTTTACAGGGTTCTGATTGGACGATTCAAATGAGGCCGGGTTCAAACTCAGGGCAGCTCGTGGTTTTTCCCCGAGCTTGACACGCCTGCTGTCTGGCTCCAAGCTGTTTTTCTGACCTTTAGTACCCTTTTCTGGGGTCAGGAGGCCGGCCGTAGACACCCCGCGCTTTTCAGACCTTACTTGAAATGGCGTTAGGCTAACCTAGTATGCTGGGATCTTTCAGTCTCATTTGTAGCTCTGTAGCAGACATTCTGCTATGTCCTCTCCTCACTCTCCTCCCCCTACCCCAGTGAGCTAAGTAGATACTAGTAGAACACATCCTGCTGTTGAAGCTTTTATAACTATTTCTTCCCCAACCCTAAGTCTCAATTCACAATACCTAGAAGCAAAATTTACCTGGAACCCCCAGTGGCCACAATTATCAGAATCCCAGAAAAATTTCTTCCCAGGCAACACACAGTCACTACACTCTGTGCCAGAAAGTACAACAGAAAGCAAAGGCAACACTCACACAACAATGACAAGACAAGATATCAGCATCTAGAATTACAAGTTTCCCAAAACCAGATTTTTGGACGACAGTATAAAATAACAATTAATTATAGCCAGTACTATAAGTTTCCACCAGAGCAGCCATCTTACTACAGAAGGCCCTTAGTATTCCAATAAAGCTGAAGCACAAGTCAAAGACCTTAAAGTAGCACTTATAAATCTGATAGAGATCTTTAAACAGCAAGAATAAATACTTTAAAGAAAACTCAAACAAACAGTGAGAGGCAATGAATAAAACTGTTCAAGACCTGAAAATAGAAATAGAATCAATAAAGAAAATTCAAAATGAGGAAAATTTGGAAATAAAAAAAAATTATAAATTCAAATTGGAAATACAAACGCAAGTTTCACCAACATATTACAAATGATGAAAGAAAGAATCTCAGGCACAGGAGACACAATAGAAGAAATAGATGTCTCTGTCAAAAAATAAATATAAAAAAAATGCTGGCACAAAACATCTAAGAAATCTAACCACTAGAAAGAATAATCTACCATTAAGAAAAATAGAGTAATGAGATTAAACCCAGGTCAAAGGCACTGAATGAAAACTGGGTGAAGAAAGAATTTAAAGACTTTCTTGAATTGGATGAAAATAAAGACAGAACATACATGCAAAACATGGTAAACAATGAAGGGGGTCTTAAAAGGCAAGTTCATGGCACTAATGGTCCACATTAAAAAACAAGCAACAAACCAACAGAAACAGAGCAGTATCACAGCAGTAACTCCACAGCACATTTGAAACTCCATGGCACCAAAAAGGATCATACCCAAAAGAGAAGGCATCAGGAAATAATCTTATTCAAGGTTGAAAAATATATAGAAATAACAACAAAAATACAATAAAAAAATCAATGGAACAAAGACTTGGTTCTTTGAGAAGGTTAAAAATATTGACAAACTCTTACCTAAATTAACTAAAAGGCATAAAAGGAATATTCAAATTAACAAAATTAGAAACAAAGAGTGGACCATAACAACATAATAAGGACATAATTTTAAAAACCTGTAGTCTACCAAACTAGAAAAATCTAAAGAAATTATTAATTTTTTTCATACATAGCATTTACCAAAGTCAGTCAAGATGAGATAAGCAATGTATCCAGGCCAAAAAGAAAAAAAAATGAAAAAAAAAAAACAGTAAAATAGAAGTAGTCATTAAAACTCTAAAAACCAAAAAAAGCTAGAGGCCAGATGGGGTTATTGCAGAATTCTACCAGACTTTCAAAGAAGAGTTAGTGCCAATACACCTCAGTTTATTCACACAATAGAAACTAAAGCAACAGTGCCTAATTGCTTTTGGGAGGGCACAGTTATCTTGATAACCAAACAACATGAAGACCCAACAAAGAAAGAGAATTATAGAGAAATTTCTTTTATGAACATAGATGCCACAATCTCAATAAAATATTTACTACTGAATCCAAGAATAAGTCAAAAAGATCATCAGACATGTTTGAGGAGTCTTCATCTGAGAGGTGAAAAGATGCATCAAAATGTGTAAGTCTGTAAACATAATCCACCACATAAACAAACTGAAAGACAAATTAAAACATGGTCATCTGATTAGATTTAGAAAAGTCCTTTGATAAAATCCAACACACCTTCATGATGAAAGTCCTGAAGAGATTATGTATTCAAGGTGCATTCCTCCACATAATAAAAATTGTTCATAGCAAACCCATAGCCAATATCAACTTAAATGAAGAGACCCCAAAGAAATTCCACTAAAATCAGAAACAAGACAAGGCTGCCCACTCTCTCAGTATGTATTCATTATAGTACTTCAACTCTTAGCTAGAGCAATAAGACAACTGAAGGAGAGCCAAGGGATACAAATTGGAAAGGAAGAAGTCAAAGTACCTTTACTTGAAGATAGTATGATAGTATACATAAATGACCCAAAAATTTCCACCAGAAAACTTCTATAGTGGATAAACCCTCTGAAAAGTACCTAGATAAAAAAGTGACGCAACCCACAAAGCCCAGTAGCTCTCCTATATATGAATGATAAATGCACTGAGAAAGATATCAGGGAAGTCACACTGTTCAAAATATCCTCAAATAATATAAAATATCTTGAGGTAACTCTAACCAAGCAAGAGAACGGCTTGTATGATAAAAACTTCAAGTAAATGCAGAAGACATCAGAAAATACATATATCTCTTATGCTTATGGATCAGTAGGACTAACATAGTAAAAATGTCCATCCTATTAAAAGCAATATACAGACTCATTTCGATCCCCTTCAAGATTGTAACAAAATTTCTAACAGATCTGAAAATGAGAATTCTCAACTTCATATGAAACACAAAAAAATTCCAAGATAGCTAAAACAACAGTGAATAACAAATGAATAGCAAAAGACATCATTCACTCAGATTTAACATTGTACTACAGAGTTATAGTAATTAAAACAGCATGATAATTGTACAAAAACTGAATGTTGATCTTTGAAATTGAATGGAATACCCAGACAAAATGCAAGATATCTGTGTGTCAAAACATGGTCCATGAATGAAGCTGTGTGAGGACATTTCTGAGAAACCGTGAGAAAACTCAAAATAAAAAAAATTAAAAAAAAGAAAAAAACTGAATTTTGTCTCCTCTGGCCCAACATACCATGGGTTCTTCTGGGATGTGCTTTTGTGCTGCTCCCAGGTATAGTAAATAGGAGTGGGTTTTTCTTCAAATTACTCTTCATCTTAATCTATAATTCAAAAATATTTCTAAGCACCAGTTGTCCTTGTGAGTGTATGGTGCCTAAATACATGAAAACTTTGCTCATGACTATGCTTAACCCTCAGATTAATTCCTGATGTCCTGGAATTGTTGCCTACTACATGAGACTTTAGTCAGCCTCATTTTAGGCTTTAATCTCCCAGGTTCATACCACCAACTATAGCTGTAAAACCTTGGATACCTGATTTTGATAAGGAAATCAGAAATACACATTGAAGAAAAAAAGACAGCACCTTCAACTAATGTGGCTGGTCAAATTGGATGAATAAATGTGGAAAAATCCAAATAGATTCCTGTAAAAAACTCACCTACAAATGTATCAAAGACCCCAACATAAGACAAATAAGGTGAATGTCACAGAATAAAAAGTGAGAAAGAGGCTTAAATTCATTAGAGCAAGAGAAAAATTTTCCAACACAACACTATCAGCACAGGCACTAAGATCAACATAAATGGGACCTCATAAAACTGAAAAACTTCTTATCAAAAGACACCAACATTGGGACAAATAAGCAGATTACAGAATGGGAGTTTTTTTTTTTTTTTCTTCCAGTTTATCACTAGATAGAGGGCTAAAATCCAAAATGTGAAAAGAACTCAAAAAAGTTGATATGAAGAAAACAAATAGACCAGTTAATACATGGGGTATCGATCTAAACAGATTTTTCAAAAGTGGAAACTCAAACATTTTTTTGAATTTTATTTTATAATTTAATTTAATTTTACATATCAGCCACAGATTCCCTTGTCCTCCCCTCTCTTCCCCCCTCCTTTCCCCCAGCCCAACCCCCATTCCCATATCCTCCATAGCCAAGACTCCCCTGGGGATTCAGCTCAACCTGGTAGATTCAGTCCAGGCAGGTCCAGTCCCCTCCTCCCAGGCTGAGCCAAGTGTCCCTGTGTAAGCCCCAGGTCCCAAACAGCCAGCTCATGCATTGAGGACAGGTCTCAGTTCCACTACCTGGCTGCCTCCCAAACAGTTCAAGCTAATCAAGTGTCTCACTTATCCAGAGGGCCTGATCCAGTTTGGGGCCCCTCAGCTATTGGTTCATAGTTTATGTGTTTCCATTAGTTTGGCTATTTGTCCCTGTGTTTTTTTCCAAACTTGGGCTCAGCAATTTTTGCTCATACAAAACCTCCTCTTTCTCGCCAACTGGACTCCTGGAGCTCCACCTGGGGCCTGGCGATAGATCTCTACATCCAGTTCCCTCAGTCATTGGATGAGGTTTCTAGCATGACAATTGGGGTGTTTGGCCATCCTATCACCAGGTAGGTCAGTTAGGGCTTTCTCTATTCCATTGCCAGTAGTCTATTGTGGAGGGATCTTTGTAGATTTCTGTGGACCTCTCTAGCACTTTGCTTCTTCCTATTCTCATGTGGTCTTCATTTATCATGGCCTCGTATTTCTTATAATCCCTCTCTGTTCTTGATCCAGCTGGGATCTCCCGTTCCCCCAAGTTCTCTTTCCCTCAACCCTCGCCCTTCATTACCCCCACTCATGTCCAGGCTGTTCATGTAGATCTCATCCATTTCTTCGTCATTGGGTGATCCCTGTGTCTTTCTTGGGGTCCTGTTTTCCACGTAGCCTCCCTGGTGATGTGAGTAGGAGTCCAGTCATCCTTGTTCCACATCTAGTATCCTCCTATGAGTGAGTACATACCATGTTTGTCTTTCTGAGTCTGGCTTACCTCACTCAGGATGATTTTTTCTAGATCCATCCACTTGCCTGTAAACCTCATGATGTCATTGTTTCTCTCTGCTGAGTAGTATTCCATTGTGTATATGTACGACATTTTATTTGTCCATTCTTCAGTTGAAAGGCATCTACCTGGTTTTCAGGTTTTGGCTATTAAAAACAATGCTGATATGAACATAGCTGAGCAAGTGCTTTTGTGGTATGATTGAGCATTCCTTGGGTATATGCCCAAGAGTGGTATAGCTGGATCTTGGGGGAGATTGATTTCCAATTTTCTGAGAAAGTACCATATTGATTTCCAAAGTGGTTGTATAAGCTTGCATTTCCACCAGCAGTGAAGGACAGTTCCCCTAGCTCCACATCCTCTCCAGCATAAGCTGTCTTCAGTGTTTTTGATCTTAGCCATTCTGACAGGTATAAGGTGGTATCTCAGAATTGTTTTTATTTGCATTTCCCTGGTGATTAGGGATGTTGAGCAATTCCTTAAATGTCCTTCAGCCATCTGAGCTTCCTCTGTTGAGAATTTATTGGTGAAATTATTAAGGCCACTCCACGTTAAAAGGGAGATTTATTTAATGGCATAGATTACAAATGAAGGGATAGGTAGGTTGAGGGTTCTGGGAAAGATGCAGCACAGTCCAGCAGTGTTCTCTGGAGAAATCTCCTTAGTCCACCTCTAGAGTCCACGGTCCAAGCAGGAAGAGAGTGCAGCACATATGAATCTCATGTCTTCACGGCCCTCCCTTCCCCCTGCCTTGTAGGTTTGATAGTTACCGAAGCCTCAATGGGGGTTGAAACTTCCAGACCAAAGCTCGAATGGCTACCCACTACAAGAATTCTCTGTTTAGTTCTATACCCATTTCTTAATTGGACTGTTGGGTGTTTTGATGTCTAATTTCTTGAGTTCTTTATATATAATTTTTGACAAAGAAGCCAAAACTGTACAATGGAAAAAAGAAAGCATCTTCAACAAATGGTGCTGGCATAACTGGATATCAACATGTAGAAAGCTGCAAATAGATCCATATTTGTCACTGTGCACAAAACTTAAGTCTAAGTGAATCAAAGACCTCAACATTAATCCAGTTACTCTGAACCTGACAGAAGAGAAAGTACGAAGTAGTCTTGAATGCATTGGCTTAAGAGATCACTTCCTAAATATAACACCAGTAGCATAGACACTGAGAGAAACAATCAATCAGTGGGACCTCTTGAAACTGAGAAGCTTTTGTAGAGCAAAGGATATGGTCAACAAGGAAAAGCAACAGCCTACAGATTGGGAAAATGTCTTCACCAACCCCACATCTGACAGAGGACTTATATCCAGAATATATAAAGAACTCAAGATATTAGACATCAAAATGCACAACAGTCCAATTAAGAAATGGGCTATTGAACTAAACAGAGAATTCTCAACAGAGGCAAAACCCATGTGATAGAACACAGATTAATGAAAGTATGGGTTAATTTATATTTAATTTAATTTAAATTTAGCTATACATTATTGATTTATAGTACATTTAATTTAGGAGCAAGCCTAAGCTACTGGCTGAGCTTACAAAATTAAAAAGAAGTCTCCACTTGTTTCTTGGGAGCTGGCAGATGGGACAGAAAATCTGCCTACAGTTAGGTTTCAAGTAAGGGACTGCAATAGATAGAAAAATCTCAATAAAGTGAAATAGAATAGATATTTATGGATGGATGGTGCTGGGGGTGGATCAGAATGATCAAGTGGGGAAGAAATACGTGTGTGTGTGTGTGTGTGTGTGTGTGTGTGTGTGTGTGTATCTAAAATCTAGAGGAAATCACCAAATAATGTGGGGGACAAAGTCCCAACTAGAGATCTCTTGTCACCAAATGAAGCTTCCAATAAAGGGATTGGGTTGTTCACAAATGGGTACCATGTGAATCCCTAATCAACTCAGGTTCTTGTCAAATTCACCATCTGATGGCAAGACTCCTCCCATTGCTGAAGACAATACTTACACAACTCATTAAACATGAAGTGATCTGGTGCCTACATAAAACCTATGCTTTTATAGTATAATGTGTTTTGTACAGAAATGTGCTTTGTACGCTATCAAAGGAGAAACCAAAAGCAAATCACCCAAAACCCCATTGCTCTGCAGTACTATCCTTCATGCATGATATGACTTTGTAATAATGGCACAAAATATGTGGGAGTTATAATCAATAACTGATTTGAGTGAAGACCCACTCAATGGTATGGATTGCTTGGGTGACCAAGAACCAGAGAATGGGAAGCCCAAAGACTTAATGTAAAACTGATATTAATGATCAAAAAGAAAAAGAAAGAAGGAAAATCTATAACAAAAATAGCATAACGTGACTCATAATGACATTTTCTCGTGCTCATAGATCAGTTCTTGCTCAGTCATCATCAGAGATGCTTCCTCCTGCAGCAGATGGGTAGAAATATAGAGACCCACAGTCACACACTACACAGAGAGTAAGCGACCTTGTAACAGTCAGCTGAGATCCATTTGGATGAAGACTCAGAGGCTTCCAGTTTAAGGAAAAAGGATTGGCTGAAAAGTTGGCGAGGTGAGGTTAGCTGTGACCTGTTCTGTTTCTCTGATCTTTCAGTGTTCACCACAACACCTTGCTCCAGGTTTGTTTTCATTAATAAGACCTTTTAAAATTCATGCTACAGGATGTCTTCATCAGATCTTTTTTTTTTTTTTTTTCAGGGATCAGAAAAAGAAGCAGAAAGTGTGTAAGAGTCAGAGGGGATGGAGGGCAACATGAAAAAATGGCAGGATAAATCAATGAGATCAAAGCACATTTGAACTCATAGAGACAGTGTGCACAGGGTGTACACAAGTTGAAACCGGGTCTTCCATGTATATTTTTCACTTTCAGATTAGTGTTTTTGGGTATTCCTGATTGTGGGGATTTGTAGGTCTCTGATTCTTGTGTCTTCTCTTGGACTCTTTTCCATCTATTCATTTGCTCTGTCTAATTCTGATGTGATAGTTTTTGTTTTATCTTATTATACTTATTTTATACTATTTTGAGTTTAGTAATAAAATGATATAAAATAAATATTAGATTTTGATGAGTGATGTAATTGTTTCAGAGTTTTTCTATCAATCAAAACTATATTATGTTCCCTTTTGTTCTATTGTTTAAAATCATGCTGCATTTGTATATTGGAGTATATGGTAAGGGGCTTAGGTTTTATTTTCAGCATTTATATAAGTTTCTAATATCAGCAGTTGTGGTAAATATCACACATTTAAACAGCTATAGTCAAAAAACAGTTCAAAGCAACTGGGTAGACTCCATCCTAATAGCAATAAAGCCCTTTTGAGAAGAGAAAGACAAATGGACATTGATATAGATATATAGGAGGATATGGAGATGATAAGATAAAAGGGTAGATTAATGAACCTACTTTTAAAGAACAACTTGTTTAAAATGTTTTACATTGGTATAGATTTTAGTTTATGTTTAAAATGTTTTACATTGGTATAAATTTTAGTTTATTGATACAAACTTGAAGTTAATTTTGTTATACTGTATATATATATATATATATATATATATATATATATATATATATATATTCTTGTTTGAGGTATTATGTTTATGTAACTGATTTAAAATTGTAATGGATAATTAAAAAATAGATTAATAATTAGTCATCTATGATAATCATATCTGTAGCTATGTTAGTTAAGTCTTTTAGGTATACATAGATATATTTCAGATAGATAGGTAATCTTCAAACACTTCATAGACCTAGAGAATATGGCATTTAAATAACTTAAAATTCTGTTGACGTGAGACACAATTGCTCCTGGCTGCACCAACTGATCCCGAGAGAATGTTGGGCGTCTAAGACATTTCCATTTGGAAGTTTGTCTTTTTGGCACAAAATGGCCTACTGGGCAAAGAACTGCCCTTGCCTTGACGGCTGACAGTACAAATATAATGCTGTCCTTTCTGGACAAGCGGGACACAAGAAAAGTGACCACTGTATTCTGCCAAGACAGGGTAAGATGGTCTCTCAGAAATCCTGCTTCTGAAAATGGTCTGTCAGATACTCTAGGCCTGTAGCCAATTTAAATGCACCAACAATGCTAAGAAACATTAGGTGACTGTCCAGGCTGCCAGCTGTCTTGGTCTACTCTTGCAAGATTCCCGAAAGTTGCTTGCATCCATCTACCATTTCTCAGGTACCATTATGTTCCTTCTCAGGTCTTTGATGTGGTTGAAAACTAGATAGTTGTAATTTCCTCAGTTATGATAAAAGATAAGTTAGATATAAAACCTTTAACTCACAAATATAAGATAGATAGGACATCTTCTTTAATATTGTAACTATAATTCTTGCTCGGTAATTGTTTTGTTGTATGTAATTTTACCATGTTAAAGTTAAAACCTTCCTTTTTAAAAAAAAGAAAAAAAGGGGAAGTGCTGTGGATATTGCTCTATATAAATAAAACACTGACGGCCAGTGACCAGGCAGAAAGTAGTTTGCCAGGCAGGAAGTAGGTGGAACAAGGAGAGAGGAGAATGCTGGGAAGCAGAAGGCTGAGGGGTGACACTGCAGCCACCGCCAGGAGAAGCAGCATGTGAAGACTCTGGTAAGCCACCAGCCACGTGGCAAGGTATAGATTTATAAAAATGGATTAATTTAAGATATAAGAACAGTTAGCAAGAAGCCTGCCACGGCCATACAGTTTATAAGTGATATAAGCGTCTGAGTGATTATTTTATAAGTGGATTGTGGGACTGCGGGGCTTGGTGGATCCTGGAGAGAAGCTCTCCAGCAACAGGACATTCTCCTTCAACCATCAATACTATCCATAGCAATAACAAAATCATCTTTAATGTCCCTCAATCATCAATACTATCCACACCAATAATAAAATCATCTGCAATGTCCCTCAATCATCAATACTATGTAGAACAATAACAAAATCATCTGTAATGTCCCAAGTACAGTCTTGGAGAAAAGACCTTTTCTAATTTTATGAATTGGTCTCCATTTTCTCCTCTAAGCTAGCAGTGTTGTACATTACGAAAAGCAATGCAACATTTAATCTCTTCTGACAGAATCTTTAATAGTGCACATCGTTGACATGGATGTTCAAATAGCTGCAGTGCCCAGTGAAACCGAACCTAATTATCTTATTAAACCAGTATGGAGGTTGTGTTTATTTATCACTGGAAGGTGGTATAGAGGAAAAATGAAACTTACTTGGGTAAAGGTTATGGAATGTGCACTTTAACTGCCATTATAAAAATAAAATGTGTGGGAGACAGGGTTAGAGGAAAAAGTGCAGTCATTTTATCCTAAAAAAAATAATAACTGAATTCAGATGACATTTTAACCTGCTATTTTTAACAGTGGGAAGGAAATTTTCAGCTAGAGGTAGAAAAGTAATTATTTCAATTTCTATTTAAATGTTAAAGTTATATTTTGAACAAAGATTTCAATGTGGTAGCTCAGTTCATCAGAGCTGAGATATCTTACTTAATAAGAACCACGGGAGCTTTGTCTGTATTTTTTACATCACTTCTCCACTCCCTTTAAACATTCCCAAGTACCACCCTCCCCTTGCTCTTTTTATAGCCATGGCCTCTTTTTTTCCATAAACTGCTATTTCATGCATATATAATTTTTACATACATATGTTCATAAGTATAACCTGTTCAGTCTCTATAATGTTATTTGTATGTTTCTAGGACTGACCATTTACTATTGGAAAACCAATTCATATTCTCTTGCTAGGTAAAGACTATTCTCCCATTCTCAGCTGTAGCATGAATCTTAAAAAGTTCTTATTAATAAGATCAAACCCAGACCAGGTATTGGGGTGAATTCTGGAAGATCAGAGAGACAGAACAAGCCACAGCTAACCTCACCTGGCCAGCTTCTCAGCTGGTCTTGTTTCCTCAGACTGGAAGTTTCTGTGTCCTCATCCCAATGGCTCTCAGCTGAACTGCTGCTCGAAAGCCTGAAACTTAACCAACCAAAAGCTTAACCAGCCAAATGCTTCTAGTTTCTGATCCTCATGCCTTATATAGCTTTCTGCTTTCTACCACCACTCCCTGGGATCAAAGGCTTGCTTTCTGAGATTAAAGGCATGTGTCACCATGCCTGGCTGTTTCCAATGTGGCCTTGAACTCACAGAGATCCAGAGGGATTTCTACCTCTGGAATGCTAGGATTAAAGGTGTGAGTACCACCATTTTTTAGCCTTTGTATCTAGTGGCTGTTCTGTCTCTGACCTCAGATAAGTTTATTAGGGTGCATAATATTTTGGGGAAACACAATACCACCACACTCAGCCTTCCTTAGTAGCTTGTAGTTCTTTTTAGATTTGAGTTCTATGTGCTTACCTCCATCAACTTAGGCATGTTTTTTTGTGCCATCCTTGTTCCACCCATATTTAGGAAGTCATGTTGTTGTGATTACATGGCTTTATCTTAAGACACTACTATAAGACACTGTCTCACAGGGACTTCTTCCATCATGTGGCTCCTTAACCCTCTTGGATATGTTTTCTGAGCCTTAAGCACAAAGATGTTTTGCAGATGTATCCACTGTGACACTTAAACCACACAATCCCTAACAACAGTTGGACATGTGTCCTTTTATACACAGTCATAGTCCTCACTCCTACTCAAGATAGCTTGTCTTTGCATGGGATGGATACAACTGCAGAAATGCACAGTAGTGCTCTGTTTTCTACATTTGTCATCTGTCCCTTAATTTACTGCTGTCCTATTAACAGGAAAAGTTACAAAATCAGAGAATGAACATAGAATAACTTTTGGATGATAATTTGCTACTGATGTTTTTCACATGAGGGAATAAAGAAAATTATATATAAATATGTATATATATCCAAAATATATATCTAATACTTTATTATTTTTCTGGATTTTATCCCTTCTTTACTAATTAGCATTACTTGGGTAGCATAACTATGCTTACTTCAGGAGTACAGATTCCTCAAATAATTTTTCTCAATATCAGGAAGCCATGGAGAGAAGATATTGACTAGTTGACTATTGCAAAATGCCTTTCATTATCATTACCAGATCAAGACTAGGGATGAATGTTCTGAAGAAGGCTCCCAGGAATGCTACTATTTTTTCCTCATAAAAGTCTATATTATTTCAATGAAAGAGTAATAATATAAAGAAAATATATAGTACTTTAATTAGGAAAAAAATTAATTATTTTATTTTTATCATTTTGGGGGAGGCCTTCATGGTCAGAAGTTGTGGCCTATCACGGCCTGGCAGCTCTCTTCAAAGCTTGACAACATGAGGAACTCCCTACCCAGTGATACTTACTGTTCTCTACCTGCCCTTATCTGAAGAATGTCTCTAGGCCCAAAGGACCCACTTTATTTGAAAGCTGTCTCTAAGCCTGGATTACTGATTTATCTCTCATGTGATCTTTGGCAGAGTTCCTGCGAGAAACTCCCCACTGCTGCACATATGGTAACTAAGAATTGTACTAGGAGCTTTGCTGTAGGACCCTACTGCCATATACAAATACTTATGATAAGAGCATAACCCTTAATGCAAATTAGGGTTTGTCCCTGGCTACCCATATATTACTCTATATTTCCTATAGACTAACAATCATAAATTGTTGTGGTGGTATTGTGTTCCCCAAAATATTGTGCACCCTAATAAACTTATCTGGGGTCTGAGACAGAACAGCCACTAGATACAAAGGCTAGAAAATGGTGGTACTCACACCTTTAATCCTAGCATTCCAGAGGTAGAAATCCCTCTGGATCTCTGTGAGTACAAGGCCACATTGGAAACAGCTAGGCATGGTGACACATGCCTTTAATCCTAAGAAGTGAGCCTTTAATCCCAGGGAGTGATGGCAAAAACAGAATGATATATAAGGCATGAAGACCAGAAACTAGAAGCATTTGGCTGGTTAAGCTTCAGGCTTTCGAGCAGCAGTTCAGCTGAGATTCATTCTGGATGAGGACTCAGAGGCAGTCTGAGGAAACAGGATCAGCTGAAGAACTGATGAGATGAGGTGACTGTAGCCTGTTCTGTCTCTCTGATCTTCCAGCATTCACCCCAATACCTGGCTCAGGTTTGATTTTATTAATAAGAACTTTTAAGATTCCTGCTACAAATTGTTGATAATGTTATTGTTATTAAAGTAGTCATATTGATGTCTTCTACCTTTTCCTACCTTGGGCATTTTCTACTACTCTGTTGTTGTGAAATAGCGATCCTTCACATTACATTTAATCAGCATATATTAATGTTATATGTGTTATATTTTATAAATATACATTCCTGAATTTAGTAATACTACTTTCTATGTCCATATAAAGTTACTTATATAAATTTTCAAGACTTAAAATTTGCTATTGGATAACAAATTTTCTAAAACCATACATAATTTTCAGCACATAGCTGTACCGATGACATTATGCTTCATTTCTTCATTAGTTCTCTGATAATTATCCTGAAATACAGCTCTAAGGATGTGTATCAACAGCACAAATACTTTAAAATTTTACAGCACATTTCAGTTTGGATGTTACTTGTGCAAGATTTTCAAAAAGTTGGAACTTGTTATATAAACAGAAAAAAAAAGATTTCATTCACAGAAACAAGACAGTCATTCTTCTCTACCCTGTTCTAGTCATCCTAAATTGACACAAATATAATGCAAATCACACATTCAGGGCAATACTGTAACACAAGAACAGTAAAGGGAGTATGGGATTTCATACAACCATGGAAATTGGCTCCTTCTCTGGTTGCCTGCCTACTTTGAAAGCTTGCAAGATAACTTCTAGTAAATTTAATTTTTTCTTTTTTTTGAAAAAGGGTTTCATGTAGCCCATGGTAGTTTTAAGTGCAATGTAGTGTATAGATGATTTCTCTTTGTATCAATTATAATATTCTTTTATATAATCATATGTTTATGTTTCTTTTCTTGCCATCAAGAAAACATAAAAAAAATAAATAAAATAGCTTGCTGCTTCATATTCCAATTTTGAAATATATTACAGGTATTTTGTACAATTATCCAGTTTTAAGTGAAATGATATCTTTGGCACTTGGCTCTTTTGTAAGGACACTTGAGCTATGGAAAGTTAAATGATTTTTTACAGGATACACAGAAAGATAGTAATAACAACATAAATAAATGCACTTTCCTCTGATGTTATAATAATTTATTATTTCATTGTTCAAAGAAGAGCTCCGCCATTGTAATGATTCTAATCATCTTTGGTTTTCAAAGTTTATGATTTTTTAATAAATATTTTTTTTTATAATTAATTTAATTTTACATATCAGCCATGGATTCCCCTGTCCTCTTTCCTTCCACCCCCCAGCCTTCCCCTCCCTATCCACCCCCCATTCCCACCTCCTCCAAGTCAAGGTCTTCCCTGGAGAGTCAGCCCCGCCTGGTAGATTCAGTTGTGGCAGGTCCAGTCCCCTCCTCCTTACACCAAGGCTGAGCAAAGTGTCTCAGCCTAGGCCCTAGGTTCCAAATAGGCAGCTCATGCACCAAGAACAGGTTGTGGTCCCACTGCCTGGCTTGAACTGTTTAAAAGTTTATGATCTTTATTCAAATTTTATTTTAATTAAAATTATTCTGATTTTTAATTTTTTGAGACTATAGTATCATTACTACATTTATCCCTTTTGTTTTATCCCTACAAAACCTCCTATATACTCTTCCCCACTTACTTTAAAATTCACGGACTCTTTTTATACTAATCATTATTGCATGCATAAACACATATACACACATATTCCTAAATATTACTTATGCGGTTCATATAGTGCCACTTGTATATATGCTCTCATGGCTGAATATTTGGCACTTGGGAACCAACTGTTGACCTCTTCCTTAGGGAGATACCATCTCAGATTTTCTCAGTTGCTTATACTTCGTGTAGGGTTGAGACCTTGAGGCCTTTTCTTGTCCACTTTTTAATGTCTGATGATTTTCCTGGTCAGCCCACATTTGGGCAGTTATATTGATGAGACTTTATGGTTGTAGCTTCTGACAGTACGAGGAGACAGAAATCTTACAGAAAACATCCTCTACATCCTATGATCTTTTCACTCTTCTTCTATAGTGTTATATGAATTGTTGGTGCTGAATTAGTTTATAGATTTATCAACCAGGACTGGGGGCCAACTGTGCATTTTGATTACTTTTTTGTTCTACTGGTTTAAATCTTTTGTAAAGAGAAGATTCCTTAATGAGAAGAGAAGACTATAATTATATACGTGTATGAGGACAGATATTTATAGTTTGCTGTTGTGGATTATGCTAGTTTAGTGACTTAGTGGTTGTAGATTCTCCTTCAATAACCTTAATATTGCTAACACTGAATTCCTAGCAAGGAATGATTGTTCCCTGTTGAGTGTATCTTCATGACTGTTGTATATATGCCAAAATTGAAATATTAGTGTTATGATTATATGCTGCTCATTGATAAAGTTAATATGCATTATAGATGGGTAGGTCTGTTGGTTGCCTCCCTCATTTGGAAGCTTGTGAGGTAATGTCTGGCAATTTTTTTTTATTCTTCTTTTGAAAGGGGTTTCGTCAGGTGGTGGTGGTGCACACCTTTAGTCCTAGCACTCAGGAGGCAGAACCAGGCAGATCTCTGTGAGTTCAAGGCCAGCCTGGTCTACAGAGTGAATTCCAGGAAAAGCACAAAGCTACACAGAGAAACCCTGTCTCAAAAACCAAAAAAAAGAAAAAGAAAAGGGTTTTCATGTAGCCCATGGTGATTTCAAATGCAATGCACTGTATAAATGACTTTAAATTTCTGAAATTTTTGCTTTTACCTCCAGAATTCTTAGATTCCAGATGCCTCCCCTGTGACCCACTTATGTAGAACCTGCTTTGAATGCAGGTCCTTATGCTGCCAAGGGAAGTATTTTTTGGGCTGCATTTCCAGCCCATTTTTATCTCTTCATTAAACAATGTATTATGGAAAACTGTTTATTAAGATCTGAAGAAACTTGGTAATTATTTTAAACATCTTAGACAAACAACTCAACATAAACTTCCTAAGTAATAATGATTGCAAAACATTGGAAAAAGATGTTGTAATCATTGTGATTGTATAATAATTATTATTTGATTTAATCAATTATATAGGCATATAAACAATATATTTTGATTTCTGTTAATGAAACTACACTGACCGGTACTTTGTAAAAGGTCAATGGGTACACTTAACCATCACATTTTCTGAAGCTTAAATCTCTTTGATCCTGTAAATGCAACAAACAAGAGCAGGAGGCTTAGAACAAAATTAAACTTGTTCATTTACACAAAAGTAGATAAAGAAAACAACATTAGCCATGTAACTACTGTAACATTAATAGTAATGTTACACTTATTATACCAAATGAACAATACTTTCAGGATTAGGATAAAGTTTGAAACTCTATTTCTTCATATTTTAACATCAACATATACAGAAGATATTTTCATGTAATTTAAAGTTTTCCTAAATGTTCATCTCCAATATTACCATGAAATTTTATGTTTATTTGTATTAATTTATGCATATTTATAATTTATTTGAGTACATCCTATTTTAGTCACATAATTTTGATCCAAATGTTATTATGTTTAGAAAACCCTCCAATGTCAAAGAAAGTTGGGATATTTTACCTTCATTTGTTCATTTAATCATCAGTGGTGGGTTTTATTTTGATGGTGCTTTTTTTCTTTTTGGTTCTGGAGAAACAAAATTAAAACAAACACTTTTATTTCCTTTGATTTCACAGTGCTCTTTCTGACAAGGATATGAAAGCACATATGTACAAAAACAGCTATACCATTGTTCTGACGATCATACAGTACTATTCAGCAATGATAGTTCAATGTTGATAAATGCACAGCAAGGAGGTTGTTGGCCTTTTGCTTTATATTCTTTTGCATTTGCAGGCAGTTTCAGAGTGCAACATTAACCTAAATACCCAAGTTGTACTTATGCCTTTCTTGAATCAAGTGTATTTGATGCCTAACTTCACACCATTATTTTGATTAATAACTGTTACTACAATGTTAAGCCTAAAACCACATAAAATGCATATTCTTTTACCCAGTCAAATAATTATGATATTTATTATTTTTGATTATCCCACCAATGTAGTTCTAAATCCTCATATATGTGTCAGTAACTTGTTTAAGGCTTTTTTATACTGTTTCTGTCACATCTTCTTACACACTGAAGTAAGATATTTCAATTGATTTAGATCCATATAAAAGTAAAAAGTCAATTTGTTGCCATGTGCCGATAGTTTAAATGAAGTTTAGAAATCATTGTAGTCATACCTTTCAAATTGTGTGGTCTTAAGATTAAAATTATTTTAAAAAAAGACCATGCATAATTTCACATATTTTTCATAAAATAAAATTTTGATTGAAGTTTTAAAATTTATTTCTGATGGTGGGACATATTCAGAGTGTCTTGGCCATAACCTCTTATATAACCTATTTCAAAAGTGAGCAGATGAAAACTATCAATAATGCAACTGTATGCCAGTTATCAGTTACCAGTTATCAATTTCTATGAGTTATTACAAGAGTTATCAAAAAGAATGGGAAGAGTTAACACCAGGCTCTCAGCAATGAGGTAACAAAGAAAGAAAATTTTTATTTTGAAATCACCATATTCTTAATGTCAGAGGTGGAGTCACCAGGAAAACCAAATTAGCTTATTGTGGCTGAAGGCTGTAATATTTCATGCTGCTTACATGAGCTTACCTTGTATTGTAGAAATTAGACTTTCATTGATCTGAAACCTATATTTTATTTCAATGAAAATTTGGGCATTCAAACATCTAATACAGCATGGTTTTCTTCCTAAGTTGGCTCGGTGACAGTTACCAGAAGAAATATGGCCATGTTTTTAAATAGCTTTCTGATGCTGAGCTGACCTCTGGTATTGAATGTCCCATGTTTCCTTTCAATGTGAAGCAAGGTTTGTGCATTTTCAAAAACTGACAATGTCACAAAGGAACTAAAGAATAGTTATTCTCTGAACCTTGAAAGTGACTTTTGTGTGGCATGCAGGAAAATAGGGTGAGCATTTACCCTGTGGAACATTTCAGTGTTCCAGCACAAAGCTGGGGTATAAAGTAGCCTTTTTTTTTTCCCCGAGAATTTCAGGTAAGTTAAATCCATATGCACTCTTAGAAAAGACATTTTATTATAACAAGAAAAATGTGTTGATCTAGAGTGGAGTGATTAGGCCATTTGTCAAAAAGAGTTACTGTTTCTGATAGCATTTACAGGTCACACAGACTTTTCAAATCTCAATAGGGGTAAGCTTACTCAAATGAAACTTCTCCAGCTGAACTGGTGCAACTGATTAAGAGCAAAGAATGAAGTACTCTGTGAAATATTTTATACCCTTACATTCATAAACTAAAGGATTGGAATGGAATTTTAAACGATTATTATATTCACTGCAAAGTTTTGAAAATAAATACAGAAAGTTACTGATTTTCTCAAATACTATGTGTTATGCTACAGCTTTGGACATATTTTATTATCAAACTAATACCACGATATAAGAACTATCCAACAATAATATGAACATTCTCATTAAATGTCATTAAAATTTGAAAACTCAATTCTATTCAGACTTAATATTGTATATATGTCTTTTGGCATTGAATTAATACATGTCTGTTTTTCAACATACATATGTTGAAAATAAACCAAATTTAATTAATATTAAACACTAATAACCTCTTATAAAATATATTTTTATATGACAAAGATGACTTTAAATGTCTATATTTTAAGGTACTATATATCTGTAGTAATTAAAGGATTGTGTATATATTTACACACACATACTATATCTCAGTATTTTTTTGATCTCGCCTTTATTATGAAACTTTTTTCATTATCATTCTATGTTAATTTTCTAAGTTAGAATGTCCAAGCAAACAAAAACTTGATGGTTGAAAAACAACATGCCAGAAACCCCATTCAAGAACTGAGGAATCTGGATGCAGAGATCCATGGCTAGGCCCCGGGTGGAGCTCCGGGAGTCCAATTAGTGAGAAAGAGGAGGGTTTATATGAGTGAGAATTGTTGAAACCAAGGTTGGATAAAGCATAGGGAAAAATAGCCAAACGAATGGAAACACATGATCTATGAACCAAAGGCTGAGGGGTCCCCAACTGGATCAGGCCCTCTAAATAGATCTCTGAAGTATTCGAAGGCCACCTGGCCAAACATCCCAATTGTCATGCTAGAAACCCCATCCAATGACTGAGGGAACCCGATTCAGAGACCCATGGTCAGGCCCCTGGTGGAGCTCCAGGAGTCCAATTGGTGAGAAAGAGGAGGGTTTGTATGAGCAAGAATTGTTGAGACCAAGGTTGGAAAAAGCACAGGGACAAATATACCGAAAGGAAACACATGAACTATGAACCAATAGCTGAGGAGCCCCCAACTGGATCAGGCCCTCCGGATAAATAAGACAGTTGATTAGCTTGATCTGCTTGGGAGGCATCCAGACAGTGGGACCGGGTCCTGTCCTCAGTGCATGAACTGGCAGTTTGGAACCTGGAGCTTATACAGGGACACTTGGCTCAGCCTGGGAGGAGGGGACTGGACCTGCCTAGACTGAATCTACCAGGTAGAACTCAATCCTCGGGGGAATCTTTGCCCTGGAGGAGATGGGAATGGGGGGTGGGCTGGGGGGAAGGTGGAGGTGGGGTGTGTGTGGTGGGTGGGAGGGGGGAGAACAAGGGAATCCGTGGCTGATATGTAAAATTAAGTTTAATAAATAAATTTAAAAAATGAAAAAAAACAACAACATTGTTCCATCAATTAATGTATAGGAACTACAGTGATGAATATATTTCAATTATAAATTTAGGGAACATTTAGAAACTGAAATTAACTTCTTCCCTGCTAGAAAAGTGTCACTTCAGCAGCACATATACTAAAATTGTAACAATACAGATAAGATTAGCATGCCCCCAGTGGAAGAATGGCACACAAATTTATGAAGCATTCATATTTTTAAAAATAACTAGGAAATTTAGTACCAAAATTATTCTCTTTGTTCAACAAAAATTTAGGCTAAGATTTACTTATACCAGTGGCACTTTTAGAAAATTTTAATTTTAATAACTTAATAATTTGCAATACATTTAAAATACCTCATATGTATGCTTATATTTATTTATTACAATTAATTTAATGTATTTCTTCTTTGAAATGTACTGATTTGCAATCAAGATGTGACTGTAAACAAATTTTAAATCAAGCAAAAACAAATCTTTGTGTCTTTTACCATCTAAAACTTCTCTGGTGATTTTTTTTTCTTTTCTAATTACTTTAAGTCTAGTTTGAAGGCTTAAATGTACATTATATATGTAACACAGACTATCTGAAAAACAGATTTAGTTTTGTGAGTAATGAATTAATTAAAAAATCATAAAATAGTATATTGTGAAAATTTTCCTAAATATTAAGTTTATCTTACATTGAAATATAAAGAAAAACAAAGATTATTTGATTTAAAAGTTATTTGGAAGCTAAAGTATGTTATACCTCATAAGAGTTTCTATACACCATAAAATAATAGCTATATGTCCCAGAATGTATGTTAGTGGTAAATATATTGCAAAACAATGATTTTCCTACTGTAGTATCATAGGAATAGAAAACTCTTATACATGGCATCATATTTTACACAGATTTGTCTCCTAAAAAATCTTGATTCATGAGCTACTCATGGGAAGAGACTATGCCTGTCAGATAGCAGACATACAGTAATAATTGCTTAAATGAATGCAATAGACAAAGCCAAACATGATATAAAGAATATTGATGCCATTAGGAATATGGATTAGAGTCATGTCAAGAAGTTTCAAAAGTCAGGGGTCTTTTCCCAGATGTTCGGTTTTATTTTTATAATGGGGCAGTGACATTGAAATGACATGAAGTGTCAAGGCTCCAGACATTAATTGGGTAATTGGAGATATTCTCAATTCATTTTAAGTAATTTATTCCTCGAGCTTTTCTGTTAATGTTATGAAATCCATCAGTGCTATTCATCCAACATCTTCAGGCCTTGCCTTAGATGGCTTTAAAAGAATTGTCTTCTAATAGCTCCTACGAAAGTTAGAGTTTTCAATATGTGATGTTTCTGGCCAATGAATTGTGAGTGAAGCAAATTTATTATTTGTCAGAAGTGTCAAATGGTAGGTTTATCATATTTTATTTTTCCCTATCCTTGTGGTTTTACTTAGGATTTTTAAGTAAAGGGACTAATCTGGTATTTTTGGTTGATGGCTTGTTTGGTTTTGTTGTTGTTGTTTTTTTTCCATCATGTAGTGAGAGCAATATTACACTTCTACTGTTAATTCTGTTGTATTTTGGATCTCTTTGTTATTGAAAAAAATATTCTCAATGACAGCACACTGTAAGAAATTGAACTGAAAACTAAGATGTGTGACATTAATCGTAAGATTATTTTCAAAGACCACATCCATCAGGAGTTGTGGGAAATATGTATGGAATTCTCAAGTGAACCATATTTATAAAAATAATTAATAATACCATTCTAATTAAAATTTATATGTGCAACAATTTACCATATCTATGTATTGCAATGAGTGAAAATGTAATTGCTGTAATCTTGACAACTGAGAAACAAATTAAGAATATACCCCTTTTGTACAGACCCAAATAAATACAATATGTGTCTATTTGTTTCTCTCATTTAGCTATTCAGCAATGCTTCCTAATAATTCCTTAAATCCAAGTGCTTAGTATGGATTATAAACATCAACATCTCTATACACATATTTTCAGGGCTCTTGATTTTTTGAAACTTAGCATTCCTTTGTTAGAAATATTTTTTCTTAAAATTAATCATGGACTTGTAGTCTTTCTCAATTATAAAATCAATGCCATAAATTATTTAACAATCTGACACAAAGCTTGGTTTTCTTATTTTTTAAATTATTTCCTTAAGTTTTGATTTGTGGATAGGTATAGTTTGAAAGACACAGGGATCGCCCAGCAATGGAGAAATGGATGAGATCTACATGAGCAAACTGGGGGTGAGGAGAGGTAATGGAGGGCAAGGAATGGGGGAAAGAGAGCTTAGGGGAGCTAGATCAGGAACAGAATGGAAGAACAATGAAAGAGATACCATGACAAGTGAAGACACCATGGGAATAGGAAGAAGTAGAGTGCTAGGGAGGTCCCCAGGAATCCGCAAAGATAACTCCACCATAGCCTACTGGCAATGGTCGAGAGGGTGCCTGAGATGACCTACTCAGGTGATCTGATGGCTAAATACCTTAACTGTCATGATAGCACCCTCATCTAGTGACTGGTGGAAGCAGATGTAGAGATCCACGGTCGGGTTCCAGGCAGAGCTCCAGGAGTTCAATCTACGAGAGAGAGGAGGGATTCTATGAGCAAGAGATATCGAGAACATGACTAGAAAAATGCAGAGACAACTAAACAAACTAGTGGAACTGGATCAGGCCCTCTGGATAAGTGAGACAGTTGTTTAGCTTGAACTGTTTAGGAGGCCCCCAGGCAGTGAGACTGGGACCTGTCCCTAGTGCATGAGTTGGGTTTTTGGAACCTAGTGCCTATGGTGAGACACTTTTCACAGCCTTGGTGCAGGAAGGAGGGGCTTGGACCTGCCTCAACTGAATGTACCAGGATCTGCTGACTCCCCATGGGAGACCTTGCCTTGGAGGAGGTGGGAATGAGGTGTGGGTTGTGGGAGAAAGCTGGGGGTTGGGAGGAAGGAGGACAAGGGAATCTATTGTTGATATGTAAAAAGAATAGAAAAATCTCTTAATAAAGAAAATATTTCCTTAAGTTTTATATTCTATGTGTGGATTTTTTTCCTCTAGGTATGTCTATTTGCACATGTATACTATGGTAGAGAAGGCCAGACAAGGCCAAAAGATACCCTGGGATTGTATTTACAGAGACTTGTGAATCAACATGGGATGTTGGGAATTCACCCAGGTCCTCTGATGGAACAGCCAATTTTTTTTCTTGCTCAGTCATCTTTGCAGTTCTCTAAAATGTTAGATTTCTTTTTTTTTTTTGACTTTGTGGTTTCAATAATTCCCCCTGACAACTATCTAAATAAGTGTTTTGCTGTGTGATTTTCTAGCTTATAAAATTTAAGAAGTTTAATAGGCATTTCAGGGAAAATAACATGTTTATGGTTATGTGATACATTGCTAAGGCCTAAGAAATAATTAAATAATTATGACTGCTGCTTAAAGCAGATTGTGAAATAGAAAATTTTACCTAAACATAATATATTAAAACTCTAGTGCTTATGAAGTATTCAAAGATGGAGACTACAATAGTAGATTTCTTTCCATCAAGACAGAGTGAGTGAAATGCCCTGAAGAAACAGGAGCTACAAAAAGCTGTAGACTATGCCTTAGAGGTGAAAGAAACTTGGAGCCTATTATTCTTTGATAAAGCCATGCTAGCAAGTTTGTGTAAATATCTACTTCAAGGATAACTCTAAATTGATGTTAATTGATTTGAAGGAAATGCTACGATTTCAGCAATATAATCATTTTTATCTGTAGTGTAAAGGTCATGCTTTTCAAATTTTTCAACACTCAAGCAGAAAGTAAGTACTGGAATTCTTTCATCCTAACTACTTTAAAAATTATCATGGCAGCTCGCTGACCTTTTTTGGGCATGTGCCAGTAGCATAAACAGGTGTGTGGTGGAGAAATGGGAAAAGGGGAGCAGATCTTAAGACACAAAGACTGTGAGAAATAGGCTGATATGTGTGGCCTACACAGCTACCTGGGGCCATGCTGATGTCTGGGTCCTAGCTGCAGTCAAGGACCATTTGTGGTTCTCTGTTCCTACTATAGCCGGAGTCTGCATTGATGTCCTCGGCCCATGTTAAGCGGTGAAGGCCAAGCAGATGCTTGTGGTCTGTTCTCCAGCCTAACACCATGCTTATGTCCAACGGCCATATTGCCATGGGGGGCATATCAATTTGACTGTCCTGGCTGCTACCCAAGCCAATGATGATGTTCGAGACCCAGCTTTGGCTAAAGGCCATGCCTTAGTCCATGGTCCTACAGCAACTGGGGGCTGTGTTGATGTCTGTGGCCTTGTTACCTCTGGGGGCCATGGGAGAGCAGGGCCCTCATAACTGGGAGCCTGAGAACTGGCCTTGCCCCTCACAAACCATCTCAAAGGAGAGCTTCACCCCTTGCTGGGAGAACTGGCCTTCATTGCTAGAGCACAGGAGAGCTGACCCCAAACTTCAATGGCCCTGGGAGAAATGACCCTCTCGTTGGCTGGCACAGGGAGAGCTGGCTCCACCCCTCTCAGGGCACATGAGAGAGATGATCCAGATGGTTTGTGATTGGGATAGCTGGCCCTGACCCTCACCTGAGGAAGGCAATCCCAGTAGAGTCCCGGACAGACTCACTCAGTTACCACCCGGACCCACATTCAGGGCTTCGAGTTGGCCCACTCCAACATATACCCCATCTGTGACCTGCTGAAGCTTATGAAGGGATCTGCCCAGTGGAACCGTAGCAGCTGGGTCTCCATAACTTGGGGCAGCAGTAAGATATCTGAAAGAAGTTTAGGTGAAGGTCTAGTATTGGTGTGTCATAAGCCAGAGGCCTTGAATCAGACCAACAACTCATTGCAATGAACATTTGAACATAAAGCTGTTTTGTCTAATGGGTATACGGCATGGCACACTGCAGCTTCTAAGGCCTATGAAATGAATGGATATTTGATGGAGAAGCAGGAAAGGTGGAGAAATTAGATATTTTTCCTTCTTTCTTTTTTATTTTATTTTTTTGTGGGGAGGCTACAAGGGTGGAGGTTGGATGTGGAAGGACTGTTTGAGTGGTATTGGGGTTCATACTGTGAATAAAAAGAATTGTGTTAATAAAAATTTTATGGTAATCATAAACATAGACATTCTATTTTGTTTTTGATGTAGAATGTCAAAATACATATTTATAATCTAAAAAGAAAGGAACTTTTTTTTTAGGAATAAGTTTATGACATGAAAATCCAGAGTAAAAAATATGGCGTTACATATTCCCCCAAAGAGTTTGACTGAAATACTCCCTTCAAGCTGTGTATTTCTACCAAGAACTCATACAGGTGAAATTAAAAACTGATGAGAAAAATACAGGGTCAGAAAAAAATGTGTCTAAATTCCAACTGTTAGGAATGCTATGAAAAAACCCTGTGTTGGGAAATTAATTTTAGCTGTTTGTCTGAGAAGTTTAGTACTAACACAAAAACACTGAAATTAAAATTAACTCATATTGTGGGAGACCACGGAGGCTCCCTAGTAAGGCCTTACTCAAGATCAGAAAGTCTGAGTTTGCTTTTTCCAGCAGGGCTGCATAATGGGATGATTTGGCCAAGGGCATGGTAACCAGGTATTTTGAAGGGTCTGCACATGACTGTACATTGTGCTTTGATCTTGAAAGGAGGAGTTTTTTTGCTCTCCCCTTGGTCTTATATAAAAAGTCCTTTAGAATAAAACTCCAGATGACTGAGTATTGACCCAGGGCACTCGTTAAGCTATCTTGTGTCTCTTTCTCTCCATCTATATCTATATTTCTATCTAATACTTCCTCATTCCTCTCTCCTTTCCCAAGAACCCTTTGACAGGTTGTATCTGGACTCCTACATCATGTTAAGAAATTCTATTCTTTAAGAACAGGTATAACTAGAGAAAAATGATTTTACCATAAAATTACAGTTTGTTGTGCACATAAATTGGACTTCTTTTTACTGTATAATTGTGTTGCTAAATGTGTTTTCTTGAACTTCATTTTGTGGTAGCCTACCAGCAGAATTATCATGTTTCCTCTAAGTATTGGCATCATGAAAACAAGTTTTCTTTGAAACTAAATTTTGCATTACTTCCTTCATATTCATATAGTCTAGCATATACCATTCTTTTTAAAAGAATCTCCAGCTTTGTCCTGGACAGTAAGAGGTATTGTGGTGCTAAGATTCTACCATTAAGCAGCATCTCCTAGTACCAATACTATAGGTAGAACTACTATATTGTTCTACCTAAGAAATATACAATTTAATAAAAAAAATACTTCCTAACATAAAAATAATAGTCCATTCTGTGTCAAGTGAAAATTTATGTTGTGACCTTAAACATGTCACAGATTATATGGCAGGTACAGCTTCCCAAATCTAGAGGGGACAGATTCAGCCTGTACTGAAGATCCTCTATCTGTTACAGCTAACCCCGAGATAATCGTAAGATACTGTCTTTAAGTAATAGTCAGGAGGCAAGACAAAAGCAATTGGTGATTTTTTTTTAGAGTAATCCACATTTGCTTGCATTATATTTTGAATACTTACTTGAGTGTCACATAAGAACTAAGGTTCTGTCTTCTTTTTTCTGATAGTGGGGCAATTGGTTTGAGCATATGCATACAAAATGTTCAGGAGAAACAAGAATTACCAAATGCATTTAAAAAAATAAGCTCAAACCAGCTGAAATTCAAAGTTGAATTCAGGAACTTAATACACTAAAAATAATCCTGTTTAGATAGTGATACAGCATTCAGACAGACTGGCAGCGAGGAAGGAGAGTTATGGCAGTGCCATTTTGTCAAACTATTTTCATTATTTGGCATGTTTACCACATTCCACCCACTGTGTGCTATACGGTATATTTTAAAGTATATTTTCTAGTTGGTAGTTCTGACTCCAGAAAGATCAGAGAGACAGAGAGCAAAATATTGCTTTTGTGTTCACTGCCTACTTTACAAGTGTGTATATAATTTTGAATGATTTGGGGCTGATGTTTATCCTGTAGAGGTGCTAGCTGGAGTCATTATAAAACCTGTTTAGAATATTCATACTGCTGGAAGTGTTTTATGGATCATGACTTTGGACAGGAATTATTCTCCAGCGAATGCTACCTTTAATTTAGTGATCAAGCTATCCTCTAATTTATTTTTGAAGCCTTTAACATTAACAGAATACAATAAATTAATAATCTTAGATCTCATGGTTATTTTTATTGTATTTAATATATTTGGTTCAAAGGTCAATTTTATAGCTGTTGAATTAAAATAGAGTTATATAACTGTCACTGAATGTATTTCAAAAGGCTGAGAAAATTAGTATATATTTATAATACTCTGCTGAAATACTGTTACTATATTATGAAATTAATTATTTTTTGCTATTGTGAGGTCCATCAATATTAGCCTTCAAATATGGGTCTTTCTAAGAGAATACATCTTAAATATCTCGTTTCAGACTGCATATTACTATGAACTTTTTACTATCTTCTCTATCCTGTCTTAAAAAGAAAGTACTTCCATACATCTTTGAGAGTCTTACAATATCCCAGTGCTATGAGAGAAAAACGGCAGCTTGAACACATCCCCCAGCACCCCTGTTACTTTACTTTTATCCCTATGTTTGTGATAAAACTGTGAAGAATAATTGTTTGCAATAGAGGCTTGGTTTAGAGAACTTAAAGAGAAATTTAAACCTTTCTGCATCTAAGGTTTGGTTGTATTATCCTTACATGAATCCAGTGAACTAATTTTTTTTTCTAACAAAGAAGTGAAATAATGCTAAATCAGATGGCACTGGGTTAAAGACACATTTATATTTGCTCCCTTGTGAATCTGAGTGATATAAGAATTTTACTTTCTTAATGCATGTTATGTCAGAGTATCATACTGAATTTGGCTTTTATTTTAAATAATGTAAAATCTCTTACTGTTAGGATTCTGTTAATTATTCTATTAAGAATTTATGAATTCTACATTTGTCATTTTCTCAAGTCTATGACAGAATGTCTTGACAGAATAAAAAATATCAAGGAAAAGGACGCCTGCCTTGACTCTCACTTTAAAAAGGAACAGTGGCTGGAGTATCTATCTGAGCTATGAGACCAAAGAGCACATTTTTTTCACATTGTAATGGATCAGAAAGTAGAGAGTATAAGCTAGCACCAGAATAATCTATAACCATGAAGGTCCACCCTGTGTCAACAATGTCTTCTTGCTGGAAAACATGTTCCAAAGATGCCCAACTTTTGAAAATATGACTATAAGCTGGGAACCAAGTGTTTGAACACGTGGGTCTATGGAGGGCATTTCATATTTGAACTATCAAGTAATCTAAAGGTGATCGTGTCATAATGAATCTAATTAACAAGAAATATCAACTAAAGCATTAACTACATCATGCTAAAAACTGTTAAACTTGGTGAATAGAAAGCAATATTTAAATTTCTACCTGAATTTTAGGCAGTCTCAAATTTTTTGGATCAAAAAAACTAACATTAAGTGAATTTATCAGCTTACTACATTAAATATCTGTTTTTTGCTTACTATTTTTCTATTTTCATTTTTAAGGATTAAAGACAAGGTCATCTGCACAGTAGCTAATCACACTATAAATAGACAGATCCCTAACCTTTCTTACCTTTAATAAGTATATTAATTCCTATAAATGTTCCAGTAGATGAGATCTTGTTGAACTTCACCATTGAAAATTCGGCTTAATAGATCTTACCTTCAAAGAGGTGCTTCAAAAGAAATTTCCTTTTATTATGGTTTAGAGCACCTTCATGCTCCAGTCATTAATTTTTTATTTATTGCATAGTTCTCTCTGATTATCTTTTGAAGACATGAATCTAAACAGGCTGGTAAGTTACCCTACTTTATTACCTAGAGGATTTGACAAATGATTCCTTTGTTTAATACACATGAAGAAAAGCAGCTAACTTTTTTAAGTTTTATCACTTCAAAATCATTTTGTAGATTCTATTTTCATCAGTTTTAGTATCAGACATGAAAACTACATATTTTCAAACACATTGTGGATTCAAAGGAATCAAAGTCATGATTTTTATCATATGAAGCTATGTAAGTATGCACACATATCAATCAATTTATCATTCGAAATGCTTAAATTTTTATTCAAAACAATAGTATTTTACATTCTATAGCATGTAAAACTTTATATAGAAATAATTATGGCAATTTAAATCTCATTTCATCAATTCTTTTATGGAAAAGTCACTTTGACTGCAAAATTGGGTAAAATAATAAATAATTATATTACAATTTTTATTTGCAGAAAATATATTGTTATACTTCCTGCCAGGTCTATGATCCAAATCTATATAACAATTTCAGTCTGAATGGAAAATTGCCTTGAAGCATTTAATATTCTATTGTATCACAATCTACCTTTATTCTAGATTGATCGACAAAATTCTTCTTCCTACTCCCCACCTAAACAATCAACTATGTATTCTCTATTTTTATAATCCTAAAGTCTTGGTGAGTGTAGTGTGTGTGTGTGTGTGTGTGTGTGTGTGTGTGTGTGTGTGTGTGTGTGTGTGTGTACAGACCTCTGTGTTATCACGGTGCCACTTCTGTTCTTTATTATTACAGGTACTTTATTCCACTCCCATTTTTGTTTTTGTTTAAGTTATCATCACTTTTCAACTTGATAAAATGGCAGTTCTCAGCATTGTTTTCTTCTGGGCTTCTCCATGTCTATGTTCCAATATAGTTTTCGTTAAGCAAATATTACATCCTGTGATTACGAGATATTTGTTATTTGAAGCTTTCATAAAACCTCATAGTTTAGGCAACGATTACTATACAACATATTGTTATTAGAATGAGGCAGGGGTTGGTTTGTTTTATGAGTTTAGAGAAAACGTAGAAAAGCCTGTCTTTTTTTTTTCTTCCTGGTAGCAGTTTGCCCTCATTCCTCCTCTTCTTCTCTCAGTTCTTCCCATCCCTTCCACCTCTGTTCCCATCCCCCAGTCAGTTCCTCCATTTCTGTTTTTGAATGGCCAAGTGTCCAATGAGTATCAACAGAACATGGCATATAAAGTTGCAGTAATACTAAGCACCTCTCATATACTAAGGCTGGGCAAGGCAACCCAGTACGAGGAGTAGGGTCCCAAATGTCAGTAAAAGAGTCATACAGCCAGCCCCTGTTCCCACTGTTAGGAGTACCACAAAAGGACCAAGTGACACAACTATAACACATATGCAGAGTGCCTAGGTCAGACCCATGCAGGCTCCCTGGTTGTCGGTTCAATCTCTGTGATCCCAGGTTAGTTGATCCTGTGAGTTTTCTTGTGCTGTTCTTAACCCCTCTGGCTTAGAGAATCCTACAGAAGAAGGTATGACAGGAAAAGCCTGTCCTAACAAAGAATCAAACAAACAAAATTAAATATTTGGTTTTACTGGCTATATCCTTGGCTGAATTTTATGGACAAGAAGATAGTCATGAGCAGAAAACAAAAGAAAAAAGGATGCAGAAGGAAATAATGATGAAACTGTAGCTGGGGTTTTCTCCAGTCCTGCCTGGCCCACGATCAGGACAAATCTCTATCACCCACCAGTCCCACAGCCCCTCAGACTCAACTGAGTAAACACACAGAGATTTATATTGTTTACAAACTGTATGGCTGTGGCAGGCTTCTTGTTATCTAATTTTTTTATTTTAAATTAACCTATGTTTATTAGTCTATAAGTTGTGACGTGGCTCGTGGCCTTTAGGTACCTTACATCTTGCTGGTCATGGTGGCGGCTAGCAGTGTCTCTCTTCCTCAGCCTTTCACTTCCTGGAATTCTCCTTTCTCCTTGTCCCACCTATACTTCCTGCCTGGCTACTGGCCAATCAGTATTTTATTTATTAACCAATCAGAGCAACACATTTAACATGCAGAACATCCCACAGCATGAAAGGATGAAAACAGAAGAAAATAAGAAAGGTTTAAGATACGTTGTTTTCTTTGACCAATTTCATTTAACTCTGCCTACACAGATGGGTGTTTTGGCTACTAATACAAGCTACTGTGCTGCCATTTTCGTTTAGATCTTGGGTTTTTGCTTTTTTTTTTTTCTTTTTTGAGACAAGGTTTCTCTGTGTAGCTTTTCTCAGGGAAGCCTTTCTTGGAACTCACTTTGTATTCCAGGCTGACCTCGAACTCACAGAGATCTGCCTAACTCTGCATTCAGAGTACTGGGACTAAAGGTGTGCACCACCACCACCCAGCTTTAGGTCTTAGTTTTGTACTAGACTTGAGTTATAAATATAATACAGAATTTTTCATTTAAAACAAATGAAAGAGAACAAATAGGAGGGACAGAAAAGTAAATAAAAAGTATGGGATGGAGACAAGGTATAAAGGGCAGGAAATCTGTTCACCAACTTTTTTTTTACTATGAGACCTATGAAAATACTATTGTAGGTTTATTTCAAGAGAAAAATACTGCAATTAAATATCTGTTGTAAATATGCAAATAAATATATCTACACTATTAAACAATGTGTTCCATAATTTTACAAAAGAGAAAAATTACATTTTGGCAGAAATAATAGCAAGCCAAAAAGCCAATACTGGTCAAGTACTGAAAATACATGTTTTAAGCATAGTGTATCAATAAGCTTACTTAATATATTTTAATACACATTCAGTATCATAGCAAAAAAATGTACACAAGTATAAATAGAAAAAAATTTTAAAAAGTAAGAATAACTCTATCTCAGAACAAAGCCAATTTCATTAGCTGAATACTTATCAATGGTAATATAAAGAGGCAAACTATCAATATATAGATTCCAAGGGAAATTTCCTGGTTTTGCAAAAACAGAACACTACATAGTGGATTTGACCAAAATGATGAATTCTGAAAAACTAACAAGGTTTCCTCAAGCACATGGGTGAGGAAAAGCTTTTTAAGGTCAAGCAAGCAGTTAACTCTGATTAAATTGAGAGAAAAGAAACCATGAAATAATCAGTGAAAAGTCAACATGCCTCATAGTGAAAACATGAAATTCATGTAGATTAGTGATAGACAAGCAATAAAATATAACAAAAAGCTCATCAGCCTTCTCTTGCCAATTGGTACGGCAGGTTTCATGAGGAAATACAGAATGATTTTACTATTTTTAGGTGAATGTTCCAGGTAATCATAAAAGAGAAAGAATCTAATTTTGGCCTGGGGGGCATCTCTTAGTGGGTAAAATGCCGGATATTGAAGCATTGGGAACTGAATTTGAAAACCCAGAACCCATGTTGACTGGATATGGAAGCTATTGTCTATAATACCTGAATTCTGACTATGAGATGTGAGCAAGAGACAGAAGAATTCCTGGAATGGAGCCTCGCAAACGTGTGACTGAACAAGAGATCCTTTCTCAACAAGGAGAAGATGACAGCCATGTCCTACTGAGGCTGTCTTCCTGCTTATACACATCTGTGCCATGGTATATGCAGACCTACACTCATAATTAGGGACACACACACACACAAAAATTGAAAAATATTTATATATGTGTGTGTTTTATAATCTCAAAAAGTAAAATTAATCTCTTTAAAAGATGATAGTTCTGTGAGCAGGAAAGAGAGATTATGAGTCGTGGTTTTGTGTATAATTGAACGTGAAATTTTAGGATAAGTACTTTCTAAAGAATAGAAAAATAGAAAGGATAGATTTAAATTCAAGACATGCATATAAGTTTGCCTTACAGACAGAACTTCGAAATGGTAAGAGAAATCTAGCAATACATAGAGAATTTTAGAAGATGGAGTGACAGATGTTCCATGTCCTCAATTGTGAAACTTTTTAATGAAGCCTAAAGTATTATCTGAAATTAATGATAAGCAAGATACATTTTATGGGGTTTTGGTTTATAAATTAAGCTACGCAGCTTTCAGAGTCATAAATTGTCCACCTCTCCTTACTGCAATACCCTACCCACGGCCTTATACACTGATCTCTTGTGAACTGAACATTGTCTTGTTGCTACTCTACTACCCTTTATAGGTTACTGCCTAGTGTTATGCCAACCTCTCTCTCTCTTTCTCTCCCCCTCCTCACTCTCTCCTTTCAAGAATCTTCTCATGTAGCTGTCTACTCCTTACTCATAATCCTCCTAGTTACTATTCCCAAATGTTAAGATACAACTAGGCATCTCTGCACTCAGCAAGAGTAGTGTTTTTTCTTTCAAGGTCATGATGACTTACTCTTCGCTGCACATGAGAGAACAATTAGAGAACAATTGCACTGAATTGAGCATCAGAACACTGTCTATTGCATAAATTCCTACACACATTTCCAAATATCATTTCAATATCAAGTCATAGGACACTCCTAAATACCATGGACATGGCTTTCAAATGGCAATTGCCATTTTGAGAAAAGGCCTAAAATTCAGAAATTAAAGTAGGATAAAATAAATATTTCAAGTTATTCAACCATGAAATCTTAGATATTTTTCAGCAAGTTGGGAGAATAATATCTAATCCTGAATTTTAAGGATTAAAATTTCAGCTGAATTTTAAGTAGAACTTGGGAACAGGAAATACATATCTAAAATGCATAACACTGGAGAGAGGTCTTAAAAGCAGTTAATTTAATTTGCCTTTAGATGGCAGTATTGGTCTTCCTAAGATTGAAATAAGTTTGAGAATGGAATTCATGAGGAAAATACATGCTTTCTAAATACCCTTACTGCGACACAAAAACCCAGGCTTATCAAAGAAGTGGGTGGATGTAATATACATACAGATTAAACTGGAAGTCTATACAAACAGTGATAATGGGTGAAAACACAAACTGTGCAAATCTGATTGACATGTTAGTTAATTAAAAGCAACAAGCAAAGGAGGTTTGGGATCACTGAAGGGATTATTCACAGTGACAAGTCTTCCAAATTGTTCTCTTTCTGGGAAGAAGGAAGAATCAATGAATGAAATTAAAAACAAACAAGCAAACAAACAAAATCCTCCAGGATGGTGCATGTTAACACATCCAGTGAAAGACCCTGGTGACACAGAAGTTATCTTACTGTGTGGAAGGCTAAAGATTTCTTATATTCTCTCTGTGGGGAGTATGTTGCCCACTCATGAGTTTCTTTAACATTCAAAGTGTTTGACCCTTCTTGAACCCAAAACCTTACAAACTTTTATAGTTTGATTAATTTAAATTATTAAATAAAAGCAACACTTATGTTTTCCAGAGTTTCAGATTAATTCACAAAAACCTTCAGGCATTTTCAACACACAAGTCAAAGTCTCAAGAACACATTAGTGCCCAGATAATCATTCCTTTACAATCTGCAGTGGCTTCATGACTTGTTTAGAAACTGCTTTTCTCAACATAAGATAGCTCTAATTCCAAGAATGTTTACTTGCTTTAATTTAAAATTGACAATCTGTTTCAATAAACACACTCATATCAGTTTGTGCATGGCTTCCTTTACTCACCTGGGCAAAAGAGAAAAAAAGAAAAAGAAAAAACCTCTCATAGCTGGCAATATCTGTTATTTCTGTTATGACAGCTAAATGTAATGTTTGACTTGCATTTTAATGAATGTTTTATGTTTTTCTCCAATGATAGTAACATAATGTTCTGTTATCAGAAAATATTTGACACATGAAAGGACAGAAACTATTATTTTGTGTACTTTCAGAATCATACTGAGCCAGATTCCAATCTTGTATAGTGTATCTTTTTTTATTCTATCTTTATTTTATTTTTTATTACATCTACTTATTCTTCTCTTAGACAATACATCCCAACCGCAGCTTCCCCTTCTTCTCCTCTTCTCCTGGACACTTCCCTCTCTCTCAGATCCCCTGCTCTTTCATTGAAAAGAGCAGGCCTCAAGTGGTATCAGTGGAGCTAGGCATAGCAGGATGCAAGAAGACTATGCACATAACCTCCTATCAAGGCTGGATGAGAAAACCTACTCAAGTAGGAAGAAAAGGGTCCCATGAGCAAACAAACAAAAAAAAAAAAATCAGAGATACCCCCACTCCCACTGTTAGGAGTCCAATAAAAAACCCCAAGCTAAAAAAACCCCAGTATGCATGCAGATCATTATAGGCTCCATGGTTGCTGCTTCAGTCTCTGTGAGCCCCTATGAACCCGGCTTAGTTGATTCTGTGGGCTGTGTTCTCCTGGTGTCCTCAACACCTCTGGCTCCTACAATCCTTCTTCCCCCTCTTCTACAGAGTTCCCTGAGCTCTGCTTGATGGTTGGCTGTGGATCTCTGTATCTGCTCCCATAAGCTACTGGAAGAAGTCACTCTGGTGACAAATGAGTTAGGCATCAATCAATGAATACAGCAGAATATCATACTTTTTAAAAATGTATATTGTGTCTCTCCTTCTTTACTCCTGTTTAAAAAGTAGGATGATCAATGAGACATTGTTTGTGAAAACTACTGATTTTAGTCTTACCAAAATGTATATTTATTTATTCAGTAGGACCAAACCAAAACAAATGAACAAATAATAATAATAATAATAATAATAATAATAATAATAATAATAAACAACGGATGTCATATGGTCACTGTCAAGTTTACAATCAGACCCAGGAACTTGAATTTTCAGTGTTTTATTGAATATTGTATTAAGCCTTTAGCTCAGGTTAATTTGGTGTTTGACTGATGTAAAGTAATGATCTTATTATACTGGAAATTATATTTTATCACTTCTTGTACTTGTGTATAAAACCAATCTTTTTCTGTTTACAGTTGGGCAATTCTCCTTAGTTGTCTTTTGGCCAAGTTGTGTTTCCATTGCATTCTCTAGTGGTTGATGGAAAGCATTAGTTTCAAATTAGGTTCTAAATAAAAAAAATGTACTTTATTCATACAAAAGTACCTGCTGAGCATTACTTAACTGTCTATTGTTGATAGGGGTAATGTAATTTAGGTTCTACTAGCTATGTTCCTTTTTTTTCATTGCACAATAATGTACGACTTACAAATTTAAATGTGCATTCTTCAGTTGTTATTTGAGTACTGTCTATATTCTTATATTTTTATTAAATGCATTAAAGTCATTCATAAAATAGTATCTTGCCCCAGTATAAAATATGAATGCTTACCTTAATATAATGAATAGAAATTATATGTTGCATAAATTCTATTTTTCTTTAATTAATTACATATCTTTTAAGAGCCATGAGGTCAATACATTTCCCATTCCAGAATGATAGTTGATATTTATGTTAACATATTATTTCAACATGAATTGTTGTATTGATCATTTCTTAATTGCTGATTTGCAGCCTGAATCAACATGGAAACGGCCACTCTCAATATTACTCACTCGGCTGCTTAGCAACAGTTTCACTAGACACATACGCTTATGTTTCTAAAGTTTCCTTTTAAGATAAATTATAAAACAATTGAAACTAGAAGTTATTTCTATACTTTTAAACAAGTAAAAGGCATTTGGGTCACTGATGTGTATCAGTAATTAATTCGAGAACAATGCAGTTTTGAAATGTGTAACCAACAAAATATGTTTTTAAAGACAGATGCCTGTGCATTTGGAGTGTGTGTGTGTGTCCCTCGCATTCCTCTATATAACAGAGTTTCAATGTCATGATACAAATGACATTTATATTCTCCCTCTAAAAATGTTGCATATTAAAAGAAGGATGAATTAGCAATTATGGAAGCTTATAGAAAAGTTATTAATCCACTCTTGGGGTCTCCTGACAGTTCAAGTGGAAGCTGAAAATGAGCAGAAATTATGTATGCTATATAAAGAGAAGTGATGACAAATAAGGTAGGAAGAGATTCCCCCAAGGATGGAGGCTGCAGAATGACACCAGATGTCCAAGGTAATTAATGCGATGATAAAGGGGAATGAACTGCACTCACAGGCTGGAACCCATCAGGCAGTATGCAGAAAATAAACTGCTGCCCTGTAAAAATAGGAGCTATTTAAACATAGAGATATTGCAGCACCACATTTTTAACCATTCTTTAAATAGAACATGAGAAGACTAATGGGGAAGACAACTGCCCCGGCCAGCAGGGCTTCAACGGGTTTTCAACCACCCTAAGGACAGAATGATAGGGACAGGAGATACAAGGAAATACACCAAGACAATATTCTGATCAAGGTGCAACTTTATTTTTCTCCAGGAGGGTTTATATAGTTCCTGCAGGGTAGGGGGAGCAGGAAGCTGTTATCTGCATAGGGTGGGGCAAGCTAACAGGATGTTTATGTAGGATGTTTACAGGGTGAAAGATCAAGGGCTCTGACTCAATGTCCTTTTGCTAGGCAACCTGACTGTATGATGATCTAGTTCCCTGTCTTATCAGGGGTCTGTATTTTTCTACTAACTAGAGATTCTGTCCTTGTCCTTGACATCTCCCCCTTCTTAGTAATATATCTAAGGGCCAACATCATCCAGGTTCGAATGGTCTAAAAGGAGGTCTCTGAAAGAGGCTTTGCATGGAGAATTACAGAGGCCCTATCCCTTTAAAGGAAAATAGGCCCAAGAGGGAATGTCTCTCCAGACTCAAGCACCACAGGTATCCACATAGTGCGGGAATCAATGGAGCATGCAGTGTTTGAGATAGCGAAAATGGGTAAGCACAAGGCTACTATTGCACAACCACTATGGAACAGGGCATATAATCCAGGCTCTCGGGATTTTGGGGTACCATGGTCGCCAGGCTTTGCAGTCCCAGCTGCACTCCAACCATGCCTTGCTTGAGTGAGCCTTTTTCCCACACACAGGTGCAGCCTCCCTTTAGTGAAGGGGTCTGTGTGGGGCATCTCTCATCAGAGGAAATTTCAACACTGGAGTCCTGCATATCAAGGTGATGGTAATGAACCTGGATCTGCCTGGCCCACAGGTCTGTTATTTGGCTTTGGATGAACCGAGTGAACTGGGAAAGTGCCCATGGCCCAAAGGCAAGGACCAGGAGCAGGCCTACAACAGGTCCTAGGAGGGAGGAAAGAAGGGTCGTTAGCCAAGGGGAGGTGGAAAACCAATTCTAGAACCACCCAAGCTCTTGTTCTCCTTTTCTTTTTCTAGTCCTTTTCTAACCTTAGCCATACTGTCCCTGACTACCCCGGTGTGGTCTGTAAAGAAGCAACATTCCTCTTTGAGCAAAGTACAAAGGCCACCCTGTTATATAAAGAGGAGATCCAGGCCTCTCCTGTTCTGTAAAACTACCTCAGCTAGGGAGGAAAGGGATAACTCAAGGGCAGAAATTCCTTGTTCAAATTGGGTAATATCCTCGTCAATGGACAGTTGAAGTTCAGAGTAATGTTGGTTGGACAGGACCAGAGAGGCCTGTGCCTGTTCCCGATGCTCCAACCCCCAAAAGGACTGCTAAGGTGATGGTAGTAACAGGCTCCCGTCAAGGCAGTCGTCTCAGCATGGCTTCTCTTTCTAGAGGTCTAGGAATTGTTCTGAGGAATAATAGGTTAGTCTAGGTGGAAGGGACCTGAGTGCCCTGAGTGGCAACACAGCAACCTGACCCAGTGATATGCAGATTTTTTAAAAGAGTATCTTTATGAGCAGAAGGTTAGAATCAACTGAGCAAAGAAGATTTGGGTCTATGGAACATGCATGTGCCTAGTACAAGGCATCTTCTACCATTGTACCAATAAGGATGATGAGGGCTCCTGCGCTGACTATCCCTGCTCCTACTCCCGCTCCAACTGCTGTACCTGCTGGTCCTTCACGGTGCCCTCTCTCTGGTGCTACCCTGTTTGCTGTGCTACCTGCCAGCTATAGGTTGTGTCAAGCTGGCCCAACACGGCTATGACCGCCTGTGACACCAAGGCCAGCAAGTCCGACAAGCCTTTCTGACACTTTGGATGAAAATTCAGCACTGCCCTTGGAAACATGACCCCTGCTGTCAGACTGGATTTGTGACAAGCAGTGTCCCTGTTCAGCCCAGAACGTGATTGACTATGGGACTTGTATGTGCTGTGTGAAAGGTCTCAAACACAGTTTGCTGCAAACTTCCCACTGTCCCCCCACAGGAACTCTGAGCAGAGTGATAACAGAGCTAAAGGGCTGGTGGGGGTTGCTGTGGGTGAGGACAACAGCCTGGAGGGCTTGCTGGAGGGACAGCATTTGAAACAGAAGAAGTTTCCTCAGGAGAGGGGCTATCTCTCCTGGGCATATCAGGTATATTTACAGCTCTAACCAGGCATTCTGGTAACCATGTGGGGGCAGAATGTATCTGGTCAAGAATGCAGGGCGAACCTCATCCCCATATAAGGCCCGGGTGAGGGTGAGGTAGCCTCCTGGGCCGGCTGGGCTAAGGGTGCAAGGCTGTAACCTTTCTGGGGGCATTCCCTAGCGAAATGTCCGGGTTGTTTACAGAAATAACAGGTGTGAGCTACAGGCTCTTGTGAAGCCCTCAGGAAGGCACCAATTGCTAATCCCATGGCATGGGTGGCTCCAACACCAGAACAGAGTCTGACATATTCAGACAGGTCCGCTCTGTTTTTATGAGGGCAGAGGACTTCCTGGCAGGCAGGGTTTGCATTTTCAAAGGCCAAGTGTTTAACAAAGGTGCTTTTGTGTTCGCCCAGCCCAGTCTCTTGGCTGCATCATTTAAGAGAGAGACAAAATCGCTAAAAGGCTCATCAGAGCCATGACGAATCTTTGCCAACGATGTGGTAGTGGAACCCTTTTGGGGCAGGCATTTCCAGGCCCTGAACCCAGCGTTTTGAATCTGGGCCAGGAGGCCAGGAGGGAATTTTGCCTGTGCTGCATTTGTATCTTTTTATTTATTTATTTATTTATTTATTTATTTATTTATTTATTTATTTATTTATTTATTTTACAATACTATTCAGTTCTACATAATAGCCATAGATTCCCTTGTTCTCTCCCTTCCTGCCCCCCTCCCCTTCCCCCCAGCCTACCCTCTATTCCCACCTCCTCCAGAACAAAGTCTCCCCCGAGGACTGGGATCGACCTAATAGACTCAGTCCAGGCAGGTCCAGTCCCCTCCTCCCAGATTGAGCCAAACGTCCCTGCATAAGTCCCAGGTTTCAAACAGCTAACTCATGCAATGAGCCCAGGACCTGGTATCACTGCCTAGATGCCTCCCAAACAGATCAAGGCAATCGACTGTCTCACCTATTCAGAGGGCCTGATCCAGTTGGGGGCCCCTCAGCCTTTGGTTCACAGTTCATGTGTTTCCATTCATTTGGTTATTTGTCCCTGTGCTTTATCCAACCTTGGTTTCAACAATTCTCACTAATATAAACCCTCCTCTTTCTCACTAATTAGACTCCCAGCACTCCACCAGGGGCCTAGCCGTGGATGAGTGCATCCAGATTCCTCAGTCCTTGGATGGGGTTTATGGCACAACTATTAGGGTGTTTGGCCATCCCATCCCCAGAGTAGGTCAGTCCCGGCTGTCTCTCGACCATTGCCAGCAGTCTTTTGTGGGGGTATCTTTGTGGATTTCTGTGGGCCTCTTTAGCTCTTTGTTTCTTCCTTTTCTCATGTCTTCATTTACCATGGTCTCCTATTCCTTGTTCTCCCTCTCTTTTCTTGATCCAGCTAGGATCTCCCGCTCTCTTTCCCTCGACCCCTCCCCCTTCATTGCTCCCACTCATGTCCAGGGTGCATTTGTATCTTAAGGGGAGTTGCCGAGGAATTTCTTTAGCATCCAAGTTTTTGAGGACAGCTGTTGAATATTATTTTGAGCAACTTCTGGACAATTTTCTGTAAATTCTGTTTTCTAGAGGACAAAGTCACCCCCAGAAAGAGCCTCTCAGGCAAGGAAATACCAGTCATTAGGGGTCAACCAATGTTTGCTCTGGTTTTCCACCAAGGCTAAGGTAAAAGGAGCCATAGGACCATACTGAGCACAGGCAGATTTCAGCTTTTCAATAAGGCAGTAATTTAATTTGTGATAAGTCTGTCCTGATGGAGGGTCCTCTGATGATGGCTCCTCCTCCTCCTTCTCATTTTTGTCTTCCAAACTGTCTGAGGGGCCGCTCTGGGAGGCTGCCTTGAATGAGTCCCTAGTGGTCTGGCTCTGGGTAATGGGAAATGCCAGGACAGACTGAGGCTTAATTTTTGATTTAATAGATTTTTGAGATGGTTTTAGTGGGCCGGGAGCCACCACTTCAAGGACAAGATCTTTAAGTTCTTTATCAAGAGTTTCCAATTCCCTTAAAATCTCAATATGTTCCCTGTGAGCCTGGAGGGCCCGTTGCAGTGAGCCAAGATCTGGGACAGGGGGAGTCAGCTCATCAAGAAAGGACTGCAAAAGTGGGAAGATGGAGAAACATAGGGAGGGGGCATTGTGGAAGGGGGAACCACCAGAGAGTTTTGAGGTGGTATAAAGTGGCCCAAGGACTCCTGTTTTAAGGGGAGATTTTTGCAGGAGGGTCAGTCTGGATTATGGTAACAGGCCACCCCTTTCTCTAGGGAAGCCTCCTAGGTGGGGTCTAGAGGGAAGTTAGAGGTAAAATTATTAACAGAGAGATAAAGATGGGCAGGGGCGGACTCCTGGGGATTCTTAGGTTTACAAGTCTTGAGCGTCCCCTCTTCCATAGAGTGCAGGTCATGATCCGAGAGACAGACCGAAGGCAGATGAGAAAGTGCTCGGGGGTCTTAGGGCAGGTAGAGGGGGAGTGAAAGGTTCTTGTATGTCAGGGGAGAGTTTATAGACCCTAAGAATGTCATTAATAAGCTTCCAGTAAGAAAATGTGGTGACAGGAACCTTCTCTAGTCCAAAAGTCCTGTAGCAATCATCTAAACAGTCCTCAAGGCGTGCCCATCTTTTTTCATCTATGGTTCCTCCTTGGGGGAACCAAGAACATGTGTCTATAATATAATCAAAAAAGGCTTTAAGATCTTTTTTCTTCACCCTAGTTCCCCGTATCTTGAGGGCCTCTTTTAGGCCCGAAATGAATAAATCTTGTGAAGAAGTTGCCTGTCCTATGGCTCTTCACTTTCTTACCTGTGTCGTCTCCACTCTCCTCCAGGATCATGTCCTGAACCAGGTGATTTCAGGGGGATCCAACAACTTCACAAAGGCCTTGGTCTTTCCTCCAGGAGACGATGTTCCGAATCCTCAAGTGGTGGTTTCATCCACGTTGGGCACCAGTTGCCCCGGCCAGCAGGGCTTTAACAGGTTCTCAACCATCCTAAGGACAGAATGATAGGGACAGGAGATACAAAGGAAATACACCAAGACAATATTCTGATCAAGGTGCAACTTTATTTTTCTCCAGGAGGGTTTATATAGTTTCTGCAGGGTAGGGGAAGCAGGAAGCTGTTATCTGCATAGGGTGGGGCAAGCTAACAGGATGTTTATGTAGGATGTTTACAGGGTGAAAGATCAAGGGCTCTGACTCAATGTCCTGTTGCTAGGCAACCTGACTGTAAGATGATCTAGTTCCCTGTCTTTTGGGGGGGGGCGGTATTTTTCCATTAATTAGAGAGTCTGTCCCTGTGCCTGACAGGCAACACTGTTCACCACTGGCCAGATTAGAGACACACACTATTTTCTTAAGAAACATCTGATTGTGGACATCTTCATTGACATACTTGAAGACATTACAAAATATATATTTATAGATTGTCATTTTAAAAGAAACCTAAGTTTCATATTTTGAGGTTTTTTTTTTAAATAACAAAATGAACAAGGTGAAGTGCTAGTAACCATCTTATAAAACTAAATAGATTCCTTGGTGGTCAAATACCATATGTTAAACTGAGTTGTAAACCTATATGAAGTCAGAAAAGGATTAATTGCTGAACAAATATAACCAGAATTTTTAAAAATATTTTCATTTTATAATTAATTTAATTTTACATATCAGCCACAGATTCCCCTGTCCTCCCTCCTCCCACCCCATAGCCTTCCTCTCATATCCACCCCCCAATTCCCACCTCCTCCAAGGCAAGGTCTCCCCTGGGGAGTCAGCCCAGAATGGTAGATTCAGTTGAGGCAGGTCCAGTCCCCTCCTCCCTACACCAAGGCTGAGCAAAGTGTCTCAGCATAGGCCGTAAGTTCCAAAAACCCAGTTCATGCAGTGAGAGGAGGGATTATATGAGCAAGAGATATTGAGACCATGATTGGAAAAAGCACAGGGACAAATAGCCAAACTAGTGGAAACATATGAACTGTGAGTCCATAGCTGAGGAGTCCCCATGGAACTGGACCAGGCCCTCTAGATAAGCAAGACAGTTGATTAGCTTGAACTGTTTAGGAAGCCCCACGGCAGTGGAACTGGAACCTGTCCTTGGTGTATAACCAGAACTTTTATTGGTGTCTATTTTGTTAAAACTCTTTGAGAAATTAATGTGTTACTTTTCAGTTGGTTGCTGTGTACAAGCTGCCTTTAATATCCAGAAGACAGATGAATTGTGATGTTTTCAAGTTGCCCAGATGTGTCTTTCATTTTAAATTATTATAAAATATGTAAATATAGAAAACCATAATGTAGTACTTGTTTCTCCAAGTCAGCTAACCAGCTTGCAGTATCAGCCACTGTCATGTCCTGCTCTACTGTCTTCCTGCAGAGCGTAGTTTCCAAGAAATCTCTAGCAAGTGGCTTCTCTATAGATATTTAAGCATGCAGTGCTAACACTTGAAAAATTTATGATTGTTCACTCTCCAATTGAAAAAAATCACTATCTAAAATATTTTAAATACTAATTTAATGGTAAAAAATTTTAATTATTTAACAAACAAGATTAGTTTACTGTATGAAACCAATTTACACTTATATCCACATAGCTATAGGATTTATATATTATTTATTTCCACATTTTTTTCTTAACTCTTTTACCTTTCCCTTTCATATCTGTTTCTACATAGTGTTTTTGTTGAATTTTGGTTTGATTTATAATATACCTTAAAATGGATGATACATTCACGTTTAATACTTCATAAATTCTTATATTGCAGAGAAATTCTCAATATAAAGATACTTAGTCTGACTTATTATTGAGATTTAACTGGCAAAAGTTTTTATTGCCTTGTGTTTTTCTGTAAAGAAAAGTCTAAATTTCTGAATCAATATTTGTTGATATAGATTATTTGATTGAAACATTATTTCAGTGAGAAAATTTTATTAAAACACCATTTCATCGGGATAATAGTAACATACATACACATGGTTCCATATATACCTATACTTTAGAATAGTTTTTATGAAGAAATTTAACTTATAAACATTTAGTTACAATGAAATAAAATTTGTAAGAATACATAAATCAAAGCAGGCTAGATAAATGAGTCTTTTTCTTTCAGATGTTCTACATGAATTGGTTTATTTTTCCCTAAAGAGTCTAATGAATTGAAATATATTTAAATGCCTTATTTCTTTGAGTTCTAATTCTTTAATGATACTCAAACTCTTTTACCGTTGGTCAGTAAGTGTCCCTTGACATTGATAGAGGCCTAGATTTGGAATTCTTTTAAGTCAGAGAGAGTTAAATATTTTCTTCTTTAGGTTTCTGATTTCTTGTTTAAATCTCTTGAGTTTTGAATTCATGCCTCATATCACAGCAGCATGCCACAATTTTGACTTTTCCTCTAGGCAACTCATATAATGATGTCAAGCTTATTGTGATATCATTTGCAATTATTCTATTTTTATATTGTGTTTAATATGTGTAGGTTACCTACTCATTGATTTTTTGGCTGATATTTCTGAGTGTGACCCCCCTCATTTATCAACTCAATTCTATCTGAGACCATTAGTGGTACTACAACAAATGTTCTGAGACTCATTCATTTATATTTCAAACAAACAAACAAACAAACAAACAAAAAAACTCATTTCTTAGCAGTTCTAGAAGCTCTGTGTTCAAAGTTCATGGATCCAGTATTTCATTTGAATGGAGCCTTTTATCATTGTCTTCAAAGGGCACAAGGGCAAGGATAAACTAATCAACTACATTATTAAGACTCTGTCAGAAAAGACTCTGTTCTCTTCAATGGCATATATTTAAATGCCATTGTAAGTACAGCACTGAATTTTGGAAGAGATTAAGCTTCAAGAGATCTTTATTAGAGATACAAAAAAAATAAAATGTAGATATACATTCAGAGACATCCAATTTAAGTGTTGTGCTGTCAACACTGGATCAGGTGAGTTGAGTATATTTGAGAATCTTGTACTTGGATTCTTTGCCAGGTCACTTAAAAATCTGTGTTTTTAAGTTTTTAACTGTAACATAAAGAACTCCATTTCTGTTCAGAATTTCTTTTGGATATTAAGTATGTTAATATAGTCAACACCTACTGAAGGGTTCTTATTGCATATATTACACTGATTTTTTTATTCTGTCTTTTCCTGTCTTTGTCCTGAAAGAAGCTTCCTGATATAAGGTACTATTATAAAATCCTTTAAATGCTGGCACTCAAGTCACAGCTCTGTATGTGTTACTTGATTAAAAACAGTGTGTCCTTACATACAAATATAAAATGTACGGAAGGTGAACTTTACCCCAAATTTAATATCATTGAAAACTCAGCAGGTAACCACAACATTCTTACGCAGCGTTATACTGGCTGAATCTGATTAAATGAAATAATTTAGATAATGAACATGTTGGCTTAGGAATGTGTGTTATTCATATGTATTGTGAATGCATCCTACTAATGTTTCCATATGCATAACTCTCTAGCCAAATTGAAAAATAAAACACCTCTATACTTAGTAATACATAATATGGTGTTATGATATTTGTAACAGTTATTAACTATATTTAAATATGGTTTTAACTCACAGATATTTTGAAACCCATTGTATTGTTTTCATTTTTTATTTGAGACTTGATATTATATGGTATTTTGTCTAGTGCTATTATAATGTAGGAATGCAACAGTAATGAATGATTTATAACTAATGAACCATTAATTGAAATGTCAATTCTTCCTCTCATTGATCACTCATTCTATACATCAGTTATCCGAATTAATAACTTACAAATGACCAAACCATTTACTTGTAAATTTAATAAGTTACATTATAAACCTAATACTAAAGCATTCATTTTTGTTAAGGTTCAGGAAGTATCATTATATCTTTTCAAAGTGTATTTTTAAAAGCTCATCAATTTTAAAAACTATGTTTTTTGCTTCTTTAATTTAAACTGAGATGCAAACTAAAAAGTTTATAATTTTATAATTTCTTCTCATGTATAGCACTGGATCAATTACATATGTCTGTATATATATATATATATATATTTCAATTTATGATACTGTAACTCATCAAATTATTTCTTTATCTGCATCATCAAATTACAGTATTATGCCATATAGAGTGAATAGATTTGGTTATTACTGCCTTATAAACTTATATTTATAGCAATGTATTTAGAAACTGTTTTATCTTCAAGACCCAGCTTATGCTCAAATATAAAAAAATTGATTCAGACTGCAAACTACAGAGAACATTCTTCCTACCTATTTCACACTAAGCTCTAGTCACTGAAAAATACTCATTAAAGAATAATCATTATCTCTCAGGTAAAAATTGTTTCTCAGAGCAAGTTCACATTATTCTCACATGGAATCCCCACCTTTTTAAAAAAGGACCATGGGCCATCCTCCTCAAATATATCATGAGTGTTTTACTATTTTTGTACAGAACACCATTTTAAATGTTTTAAGTGAGAAGAGTTTCATGGACTGACCTCTCATTTAAAAGAGCTGAAGAGTTGGCTTATGTACTATGAGTATAATAGGAGAATGATTTCTTGAAATAACTACTCAGTTCTAAATTATAGGAAAGGTGGTAAAGTTTTATTTAAAGCTTGCCTTTGAAATTCACTATTTCTATACCAAGAATGTTGGAATAAGAATAAGAACTGACACTGTTATCTTGATAACTGTCAGACAGTTGGCTATTGACATTTAAAAGAAAAAAAATGACTACTAGACCCTTCCAAATAATAGAAAGCGCTTTACGTTTTGAAATGAAAGCCATTTAGTAGAAAGCCTTTGAAAGCACATTTCTATTTCTGATTTGTTTTAAAGACAAATCAGAATGTAATCATTCCAACTGGCAATAACAGCAGGGAGACATTTTTGTCACTGTGGTTGCTGTTATAGGGATCTTGACACCAGGCTGCCATTAGAATTGATTTGGCTTTCATGACAAATGACAACTTTCTACTATAACCTTTGCAATTATCTTAATTACACTAGATTTCAAAATGTATGTATAAAATATTGATCCAAATCCTATTCCTATTCATTGTAGATGTTACTACTCGACAATATATAAAGATCAATATTTATGAGAATGAGGAATATCTTTTTCCTTATTTAAATTTTTTATTCAGTTTACCTACCAACCACAGATCCCTTTCTTATCCCTCCTCCCACTCTCCCTAGCTTCCCCCCATGACCCACTCCCCATCTCCTACTCCAAAAGGGTAAGGCCTCCCATGGGGAGTCACCAAAGCCTGATACATTGAGTTGAGGCAGGACCAAGCCCCTCTCCCCTGCATCAAGGGTGAGCAAGGCACCATACATTTGGTAATGGGCTACAGAAAGCCAGTTCATGCACCAAGGATAGATCCTGATCCCATTGCCAGGGGCCCCTCAAACATAGCAAGCTCCACAACTGTCTCCTGTATGCAGAGGGCCTAGTCTAGTCCCATGCAGGTTCCACAGCTGTTGATCTAATGTTTGTGAGTTGCTATGACCTTGGCTCAGTTGTCTCTGGAAATTTTCACATAATGATCTTGACCACCTCCCTTGCCCATATCATCCCTCTTCCCTTTCTTTGACGCAGCTCCCAGAGCTCACCTTGCTGCTTGGCTGTGGATCTCTGCTTCTGCTTCTATCAGTTAATGGATGAAGGCTCAATGATGAAGGTTAGGGTATTCACCTATGTGATTACCACAGTAGGCCAGTTCAGGCACCCTCTCCACTATTGCTGGTAGTCTAATCTGTGGTCGTTCTTGTGAATTCCTGTTAATTTCCTCAGCACCAGGTTTCTCCCTTACTCCACATTGTCTCCCTCTATCAATATATAGCTTTTATTGCTCTCTCACTCTGTCCTTCTCCCAGCTCAACCATCCTGATTCCTCACATTCTCATCCCCTACCCCCTGCCCTTTATTGCCCCACTTGTCCCCAGTTTACTCATGGAGATCTCATCTGTTTCCCCTTCCCAAGCTGATCCCTGCATCTCTCTTAGTGTCATCCCTGTTTCCTAGATTTTCTGGAGCTGTGGGTTGTAATCCCATTACCCTTTGCTTTACATAGTATCTTCTTAGGAGGGAATACATACCATGTTTGTCTTTCTGAGTCTGAGTTACTTTACTCAGGATGATATTTTCTAGTTCTATCCATTTGCCTCCAAATTTCATGATGTCATTGCTTTTTACAGCTGACATTCATTGTGTATATATACCACAATTTCTTTATCTATTCTTCATTTGAGGGGTATCTAGGTTGTTTCCAGGTTCTGGCTATTATGACCATAGTTAAGCAAGGGCCCTTATGGTATGATTGAGGTTCCCTCGGGTATATGCCACAGAGTGTTATCATTGGGTCTTAAGGTAGATTGATTCCCAAATTGCTGATAAGTTGCCATACTCATTTTGTTCTCCACAGATGAGATTCTGACAGTGTTAATGTGCTACATGAACGACGCCATCTCTGAATCTCCATTTTAGAAAAAGAGTTGATATGGGAGTTCCCCTGAATATGTGTTTACCAATGAGAAATATTAATAATAAAAAACCTCCTTGCCTGCCCCCTGCATCTTTGTTACAAAACTGGTTTACAAAGACATACATGTCACTATTCCTTGTCATTGATAATGAAGACCAGCAGTTTGGCTTCCCTAATCTGGATGAAATAAGGCTGCTTGCAGAAGACTGTCAGAGATGCTGATTTTCACTATGTGATTCTTCTTGTCTCGCTGTGTGATTCTTCTTATCATAGCATAATCACATTTGCTATGACATTTCAAAATTTACCATTTGTTTTAAAGCAGGAAAAAATCTTATAAGGCTTACTGCTAATCATATTTGTAAACAATATATAATTAAATGATAAAATCCCTATAAGAATGCAAAGCACGATTTAATTAATGATCTCCATTCTGTCTAAATAAAGGAGAAGTTTAAATTATAGGAAAACTATTAGTTGATGGACAGATTAGTCACGGTTTCCGGAAAAAGGTTCTGGGGAACTTTTAAAATATAGAAAGCTTAAGTAAAGCATGCACTCCAAGCCTGTTTAATGATGTTTAAGAAGACCCGGTGCCTATTTCAGGGTTAATGTATCAGTGTATTCTTTCTAATGATATCTACAAAAACTCATTCTCATGAGAGAAGATTTGCTAAGTGTTTCAGAATCTTTTTAACTTCTTCTGTTTTTATAACAGGAGTTCTGTAAATTAGCATTTTTCATAACATGTCATTATAATATAAATTAATATTATATATGCATTGGTAAAATGATGGATAATTTTTCATCTTTTAGAAAATTTTACCTGTATTTATTTTTTATTAATCCGAAAAGCTGATACTTTTCAAAAATTATCATGAGTCTGAATTGGAACAATCAAAAAGAAGCAGGTAGTGCCTCCTATCATGACCTAATGGAGATCTCAGTGTTCTAACAGCCTCAAGAAGGAAGAATATAAAGCAGAATATCCACATAAGATGCATTAGTTCTTCTGAAAGTCAAGTTTATACTTGTTGTGAATATGCTATTGTGGTTTTCTGTGCCCAAACCAGATGCTGACAACAGAAAAATTAGAAATATTCACCAGTCAAATCACCCATCTTTTGACAGATCAAGGGATAATGACAACAATGATGTCTGGATGTTAGATAAAGCCACTATTAATAACATGTCATATGAGTCCATCAAGAAAAGTCAGAGTATAAAATAAGAAAGGACTGTCATTTAAAAATAGAGAAGGTGATTATTTCTTGTGTTCTAAATCAACAGCAGGACGTGTTGACTATTAGATGTGAATGTGTTTTCCTGTGCAGATGCCATTATCTTATATAGAGAAAAATCTAATACCTTCCTTGAAACTTTAGATCAACAACTTTTAACAACATTACAAGACACAAAAGAAACGTACCAGTTATCAATATAATTTCTGTGCACCAGGACTAACTAAAGGCTCCAGTTCTTCTAATGTGAGTACATAGCCTGGAATAACTACAAAAAACAGGAAAGTCAAATGGGACCACTGCTAGGGAGTTGGGAGGAAAATCAGGCTCTAATTAGGAAGGGAAAGGAAAAATAAATACAGAAAAAAGAATGATGAGTGTAAAATAATTATAGGGATGTTTAAAAATTATAAGGAATCAAATCATCCTATTAACCACCTAAAAACTATAGGATATAAAAATAAGTCTAAATGTATAAATACAATTTAAATAAAATATTCTTATCTGAGCCAACAATGTTCCCTTCAAGAGCCCAACATATCTAACGAAAACCTCAATCCTGAACATGAGAAAACCTCTTTTGAGTTGTTGGTCAGTGCTGCCCAAGAGACTCTGAGAAGGTGCAGCTTATGGCTATTGCTCATAATTTACCTCTGAAGTGAAAGATAAGGCCCTGTTGTTGAAGACACTGTGCAACTTCAGAATCAGGTCCCAGAGACTCCTGAACTGGAATGGATCGAAGTGACTCTTCCCTGAATATTGACTGTCCTGATACCAACACCAACCACAGAAGTTTCCAAAGGAAAAAATGAAACAGTCTTACTCTGATGCATATTTTTGTAAATATTTTTCTGCATTTTATAGGGTGTCTCTTTACTTTTTTAAGTGCTGGCTTTGTTGAGACTGAGTTTCCATGTTGAGATAAACACATGTGAATGTTTTCAATTTTGTAACCTAAGTCTATGCTTTTAGCTACTGTCTTTAAAAAGCATTGCTTAGAACTACCTTGGAGGTTTTTACACTGTGCTTTCTCTAACTTTTCAGGCCTTTTAATTATATATTTAACCCACTTTGGGTTAGATGTATATGGTGTGAGATGATGAGAGTATAATTGAATTTAATCTTTGAGAGTTGATTTTATTAATAATTATGGAAAAGACTGTCCTTTCACAGTCTCATCTTCATGGTTTCATTATTAATAATCCTTTAACCATAAATTTTGGAATTTAGTTCTGTTTCCAATAATGTTTATTAGAATAAATATTACCCCCAAACAAGTACTATATTTACCATACCAGTAGATCATTAATGTGATTATTAAAGGTTTACAGTAGATTTTTATAATTAAGTAGTATGAGGTCTCTAAGTTTGTCTTTTTCAACTAATTGATTCAGTTAGAATATGCACTGCTTTCTATATAGCTTGCATCCTGGAACCCACTAGGAGAGAACCAAAGGGAAAGAAAACTCGAATATACAGTCACATGTATGGCTGCAGTCAGATGGAGTGTGTGTGCTTATGAAGCAAAGCCTATGACTGCCATCACCTGGAACTTCAGTATGTATATTACATACATCGTAACCATAGGAGTTAGCTCATCTTGATAGGAATCATCTTTATTTCAGCAGTCTCAGGCTCTAACATCCAGGAAGAAAGGTATAAACATTTGCTAGTTTTGCAAAGACAGATCACTTGCTCACACTCAGACCACTGATGTAAGATTATTCCATTTCTTTTAGCCTGTATATTATAAGGAAAGATTGTTGAAATTTTCCATGGGTCTGAGCTTTTGAGTATTTGGCATGACTGTGTACATGCCAACAATAAACATTAACTCAGGTCATCACACACTCAGCTTTCCTCTGCTTCCAACAAATGTGATTTGTATGATTTCATATAAATTTTAGGAATTCTTTTTCAGTAAAAATATAACTGCCATTTAAATATGACTTGTATTTGGATCCAGAGCCTGAAAAAAGGTTCACAAATAATTTTATACCTAAATTTATGTATTAAAATTAAATAGTGCATCATTCTTATATTTGAGATTATAGTATAATTTCAATATTTATCCCACCTCTTTCCTCCCTCTAAACCTTCCTATATACCTCTTCTTTCTCTACCTCAAATTCATAGCCTTCTTTTTCATTAAATATCATTTCTTACATATATAACTATGTTTATACACACACACACACACACACACACACACACACACACACACACACATTCCTAAATATAACCTGTTCAGTTTATTTAATGTTACACATACAATGTTTTCAGGACTGAATATTTGGCAAAGAACAGCCATAGAGAAGGCCTCCTCTCCCATTCCTAGCTTTCTCTAGTTACCAATATACTTAATTTAGGGTTGAGACCTCGTGGACTTTTTCTGTCTATTTTGCCATATTCATGGGTGTCATTCTTTCAACTCACATTTGGGCAGACAGATCATGAGACTTTATGGGTGTATCTTCTGACCTCATTAGATGATCTGATCTTACAGAAAAATCCCAAGATCCTCTGGCTCTTATAATCTTTCTGCCCACACTGCCACTATCTTCCCTGAGCCTTAGCAGGGAGAGAGGATAGATGATAGACAGACAGATAGATAGATAGATAGATAGATAGATAGATAGATAGATAGATAGATAGATAGATAGATAGAGAAAGGTAGGTAGATAGAGATAGATAGGTAGGTAGATAGGTAAGTAAGTGGGTAGACAGATGCATCTATTGGGACTGGGCTTTGTAACTCTCCATTTTTATCATTTTTTATTATAACCATGGGATAGTGTAGTCTCCATCTCATTTCAAAAATACTTATATTTTTAAGAGTATGTCATATAGACTAGGAAAAAAGAAACAAAGATAATCATTGTGTCTTTCAACATGGAAATGATAATAAAAATATAATAGCTAAGTTGGAACAAACAGATTTTGTTGAAATGTATTCTCATGGATTATATAGTGCTAAAAGTAGTTTTTGTTCTAGGGAAAAGCATGTTAAAGCAATATAATGTAGAATTTGGGAATTAATGTAGGATGCTGTTTTAAATTTCATGTTATTTTAAGTCACCAAAAATTGCATCTACTTCAGTAAAGAATTTGTTATGAAGGAAAAGTACCTTGCTGTATTGAGAGCCCAAATTAAGAGTAATTTAAAGAATGAAAAGCTAACCAAATAAGCTGAATTAGAGTAATAATGGTTCACAGTGCTACCATTGGATTACACTTAAAGGAATCATACCTGTGGACTTAATGATGCTGGCTCCCACATGGGTCTCATTGATTAAAACTTACAGTTTGCTCCTGTGTAAGATGACTGAGACTTCCAATCAAAACACACATGGCAGTGTAGGCCCTTCACCCAAAAAAACATATAAACACATTTGCATTGAAACAAAAATGTCCTCACAGCAAAAGAGAGATGGTGAAAGGACAGCCTGGATAACTAGAGAATGTGTTTGCAGACTGGTGCAACTGAAAAGTTAATAGATAACTCATCTGAAGAGATCATACAGTGATTAAGGGCCTTTCCTGGTCATGCAGAGAATTCTCTTCACTCTACAAACTCCTGATGGGCAGCTCCATTTCATGGTCTTGATAAAATATGCTGAAATCTATTGACATCTGCATTCACATATGTACATATGGACTGGAAGCAAGAATCGAATCAACAAAGATCACATAGGCTCACAGAGACTAAGGGAGGCAAGCAAAGGACCAGTAGGAGTCTGCACTGGGTCCTCAATGTATATGTTATGGCTGTTAGCTTGGTGTTCTTGTGATATGGCTGGCATTGGGAGTAGGTGTATCTCTGACTCTTTCGGGTGCTCTTGAGACTTTGTTTCTCCTATTTGGCTAACTTGTCCAGTCTCAATATGAAGGCTTTTCTCTTGTCCTGCTGAATCTTGTTTTGTTTTGTCTGGCTGTCATCTCTTGAAGACCTGTTCTTTTCTGAAGAGAAAACAGACGGGGGATGGAGATGGGGGAGAGGGTTGTTGTTGGTGGGTAGCTATGAGGAGTCATTGGAGGGGAAACTGTGGTTTGGATGTATTACATGTGAGAAGAGTCTATATTCATTTTTTTAAAGTAAAAACTAAAATAAATTGGTTAAAAAAATGTCCTGGATAGAAACTGCATCTCCATAGACTTGTCTAGTTAGAATCATTGCTATGGAGAGGTTGAACTGTCTCAATTCCAGAGCCAAATTGTCTTGGGACTCTTCTTTTGGTAGTGCTACAACCATTTCTTGACATAGTCCATTTTACAGCCATGTATTAGCCTACTCTGTAAATAGCTTCACATCTTTTTTGACAATTGAGTCCTTTGACATGTATAAAGAAACACCCAGTCTCTACTAATCACTGGGCTAGCACAGCTGTCAGACTAAAGTAAGATCTAGAGCAGAGTTTTGCCCAATTTTCTGTAACTGTCTTACTTGATGTACCTAATAATTATATTGGAGACTTATTTTATGACCTTCTTTATTATGAATTTATAAAATCTTCATAAAATTCCCAATTCAAAGGATTATGGTATGTGTACAAACATAAAACATCATAGTTCCCAGGCCATAGTCATTCATATTTGGATCCAGAATAATTTTTTTTTATTCTTTTGCTGGGACAGATGTTTCTCATTTACATACTACATGAGTGTACACACACACTTTCAAAATAATGAATCCTTAAAAATATTGAAGACATAGAAATAACTCAAATGACTGAAAATGAAAATGGAAATAAATGCTTTTAAGATGGACAATGTGATACAGTCATAAGAGGTTTTATCATATACTCAAACAGAACAGAGTCCCAAAGGGAATATATGAAATTTTTCTGGACAAAAGTTTAATTATTGAACAAAATTTGTACTTTAATTATGAATCATTCAGAGAAACAAAATACAGTAAAAGTTAGAATTATAAAATTTAAACAGAGAATATACACATATGTATAAGAACTTTAAATGGCAGTAAATGTAAAAGAAGATATATAAGACATACGTGGAGACACATGATTTCAATGCCGCTCTCAGGAAGCCTAAGTGTGCATTTTTTAAGATTAAAGCAAGCCTTGTCTTTGTAAAGTGTTACAGATTAACCAGGACTGCATAATAAAACTTTTCTAGAAAAAAATGAGTAAGATGGAGAAGGAGAAGAGGAGGAGGAGGAGGAAAAGATATAAACTATGGGATATTTTACACCATTCATTACTCATTAACTTTGAAAGGAAAGGACTATATAAAAGACAAAGAAAGAATATTAACTATGTAATATATATTATCAAAAGTCAAAGTAATGAATATTGTCTACTGAAGATCAATTACTATTGGTTCACTCTATTTATGATAATATTAGAAAAACATTAAGTGTGAAGGGGCTGTCAAACAGTGCTGGAAGTCAGTGAACCTGAGATAATGAAACTCAGTCACAGGGGATATAAAAATAATTCTTCATTAGTGTTAGCATGAGGAACATAATGGGATGCCACAGTGGCAGAGTTGCTGTACAGAGGACTGAGTGCCAGTTTGTCATGAATACAGAGGGAAACACATAAGCCACCCTTTTTGATCATTAACCCAAAGATAGTATGTGATATAGACAATGAACAACAGAGTAATTAGGGGGATTTGTTGAGTATAAGAAGCAAAAGCTAAATGTAATGCTATTATTAATTCTATTGTCACATCATTGTACCATAGTAAGTTAAAATACTTGAAATGGTAGTTACCAAAGGGAAGTGATGAACTGTCTATCAGTATGTATATAGTTTCATTCATAGAAAATGAATATATTCCAGAGATCTGTGTTACTTTTAGAATAATGAAAAATAAATAAATGCAAATTGTTCAACAAATAGACTAAATAAAGTTTTATGTGCAACTCTTATGTAAAGAGTAATTGTTTTATAGTAACCTTCTTTGATAATACATGGTGGTATAACTTTCCGCACATTCTAAATACCTTCTGAGTAAGACATAGATAAGCTATTTATTTTTGAATGCTTAATCATAGCATGAAGGTGTATTTGGTATTCATGAGAAAACTTCTTCTGTACTTTGGTAATACTCATATTTTTTTAAATATTTTTTTTCTAGCTATACAAACAATTTATTAAGACAGTAGTCTTCAACAATATAAACCTCATTTCAGTCAAATAGAAAATTCTTATTCATGCTTTGTGGTACATGCTTGTAATTATGGAAGGTAATGAAGGAGTGTCTTCAGTTCAAGGGCATCTTGAACTTTTAAAATAGCAAGTTATCAGCAACCCTTAGAAAAATAGGAAAAGCCTATAATATATCAACACTGAGCTAATGAAATATATGTACTCGTTTCACAATCTCAGAATGCCTTTCAGAATATAAAGGAATTTTAAAAAATATAATTTAAAAATGATTGACAAAAATGGCTGAAATACTGGAAATTTTCTAGAATGCACTATGAAAATTAAAAGATATTGTCCTAAAACTTCAATAAAGTAAGGAATTTAAAATCCATAGCATTGAAAAAGAAAACCGTCAAAAAGGTAATTTTTCTGATTATGACTCAATAAAAGCTACCATAATAGAAAAATAGCAGTGCTGTCAGAGCTAGTGCCCAGTAGTAATTTTGACTTAATTACAGCAAAAAATGATGTAACAATTACAAAGACTTCAGCTGATAAAGTAGGTATTTTTTCCAGACTACAATTTAGGTAGAGCTCCAAGTAATTAAAAAAAAAATGCAAACTATACTTGATGACTGTACTATAGTTGATGACTGAGGGAACAAAAGGTAAACGAAAGCCATTCTAGCTGGACTACCATAGATTTCAACTTCATTCACATCTGCAAGCAATGCAAACACTTGATATGCATAAGTACACATGTATGAACATATGAAATTCATGAAACTGGTGAACAAAGGCATATTTGTGAGCTTTCATATGTTTGAATTCTTTTTATTATATTTTTATTACTTTCAAATTATTTGTGCATATCTGTATGAGTCTGTGCACACAAATACAGGTACCCTTAGAGTCCCAAAAAGGTTATCATATGAACTGGACCAGAAGTGACACATAGTTGTGAGCTGCCGTATGTGGGTGTTGGGAATAAAAGTCTTCTATGAGAACAGTATCTGCTCTTAACTACTGATCCTCTTTCAAGCTCCTATACACAAATATCCACTTACAAATACACTCATACTTCCACTGAATATTTATAAACATACACACAAATGCACACACAAAGCATGACCAAAGAGTTCTTGTAATTACAACACAGCTATAATGGGAAAATACTTTCATTGGCAGATACTAAACACTGTACATATTTGGGCTGGAGAGATGGCTCAGCTGTTAAAGGCTAGGCTCACAACCAAAAATATACATACTGCACATATTTTAATAATTTCATTGAGGAATTAGAATTTGGTAATTTTTTAAACATGACCAGTAGAAAAGTATGGTAATTTTTTATTTGTACTGAAATATGATTTTAATTGTATGTTAATAAATAAAGTTGCCCTGGGGTCAGAGCTATTAGAGCCATAGCAAGAGCATGGTGGTTAGAAGAGCTAGGTAGATTTCTGTGTGTTCAGGGATACAGCTAGTATTGGAGACATACGCCTTTAAGACCTGGAGGGCGGTACTTACAGGCAGTGATGAGGCAGTCATGTGGTTGGGTTTACAACCAATGAGAAGGCAGAACAGAAAGACTATTTAAAGACAGACAAACAGGGAGAAGCTCTCTCTCGGGGGAATCTAGGAGCACTGCAGGAGGTAAGATTTTAGCTCTGAGCTCTGACCTCTCGGTTTTCTCTTTTACATTGGCTCTGTGTTTCTTATTTTAATAAGACAATTGGTTACATCTACAGAAAAGCCTATGGAACATGTTAAAAAATTATACTGAGATAAATAAATTATTCTCAAATATACATATATATGTTTACGAATAAAGAAGACTGAAATAAGAAAGATAGTAAGATAGAAAAAGACAGTACTGGTCCTAAAGACTTTTATTAAATGGAATAATAACAAATGCAAAAACTATAAAGTTTTACTGCAGGATTTTAGTAAAATATATCAATTATAACAAAAGAATGCTGAAATTTGAAACTTTTGTTTTTTTGATGGAAATATAAAAAAAACTAAGAGACATAAAAAAAAACAAATCAAGGGAGAAAACAAATTATTCCTTATTGAGTGTACAATTCCCTTGTCTTATAAAAAATGTTAGATTTTTATGCCAAGTCAATGCATTATGACTTGTTGTTTCCTTACTATATTAACATCAGAAAATAGCAGTTTTTAGTTAATGAAACATACTGTTTATAGAAGTTGCCTGAGACAAAATAACCTAATGCATGTGAAAGAATGAATCTCTCATTTTTACCTCATGTTGCTTACCACTTATTGCACATAAATCATAATATACATTATGATTCTACAACTTATATTTGTTCATTACTTCAGTTGTGTATAAGGAATGATTCCATGTTTGTTTACATGCGGCAATTGTATAATATGTACTTAAATTTATTTAATGAGTTTTGAATTATACTTAGTATTTCTTGCAGTGTGCTTATTTTGACCACTTCAGAAATAAGATATGATACAGACAATCAGTTTTCTATATGTTGTCAAACTATGTGCATTGCCTGGGATTTTGTTTGTGCAATTAGATGAAATTGTATTGATAATAGTAAATATTGTGACAATAGCTTTGGCAATTCTTGCATTCAGGCCTTCAGCAGAATGACTGGGAAAATTTTTATGAAAGGGTGATTTTTGCTGGAGGCTTATTTTAGACATCACATATTCATTGTGGAAAAATGGGTATGTATCATTCTTATTTAAAATTTTATTAAAACATATTTAAAACCTGTAGAAAGTTGGCATAATCTGGCTATATAATAATGTGATTTCTTACACTCTCTTTAGTTTTTACGATAATGAACTACAATAACTCTTTCTTTACCTTGATCTTGTATGGATGACTTCCTTAAATATTTTCAGTTTTTATAAAATGTATATTACAATTAATTAAGAGGCAAATTTCATTTACTAAAGCAGATTCTGAAAACATTTATTAATATTCTTTAAATATTCTATAAAATTTAATTTGGTTGTTTACTTTGTGAACTTTGTATCAGGTGAGTAATCACATTGATATATTTTTTCCAGATTTCTTTTTTGTTTTGTGATGATAAACAATCCATTAAATTTACAAAAATAATTATGTGTTGCTAGAGATTTTTTTAAGTGTACTAGCATGTCTTGAATATGAAATATGCTCCCTCAGGCCATGTGTGTGGCCTCTCAGATGATAACGGCAAGAGATGGAGTTTATTCTAGGGTTCCCTTCCTACATCTGTTCTCCCCCTCCCACCGCCCCACCCCCCACCCCGCCTGCATTCACCATTATTAACACCTCTCCTCCTATTTCTGCCTATCAGGTTGCTCAACAAAAGCATGGTCCCTATCCTGATACCAGGGTTTACTATGAGCTCAGAAGCAATAGAGCTAGCCATTCGTGCAATGAAACTTCAGACACTGGAACTCAAAATAAAGTTCCCCTCTTTTAAACTAATTCTGTCTGATAGTTTATTCCAACACGGAAAATGCCAACAAAAATGAATGAACAGATAATCTTTTGGTCTCATCTGACTCGAAATGAGGAAAAATTCCTGAGAATTTGATGTATAATTTTGAAGAGACAACTTGCTTCATGCTATTTAAGTTTTCAATTACTTACTAGCTGTAACATGAGTCATATGGCTTAATGTGTTTCTTATAGTTATTTACTATTAGTGTAAGTGTGCACGGCAGATGTAAGCAGATTAGAGGATAACTGTGGAAGTACATTCTTGCTTTCTATTACGAGTATCCTGGAAATTAAACTAAGGCCTCATCAGGCTTAACAGTAAGGATGATCACCTGAGGAATCATTTCACCTGGCCGACTTATAATATTTTTTGTGAGATCAATACAAATTAATTTAATTAAATTATCAATTGAGTTTTAAGCATATGTAAAATATTTCCCTTTCATAGAAAACTAAATTTAATGATTAGATAATTAAATTGGGTTTGAAGAAATTGGATAGAAATAATTTCCAACCAGGTTCTGATAATGAACTGCAACTTCTAAATTTCAAAAAGGAAAATGCATTCCTTGCCAAAGAAACAGCGGGCAGTGAAGATATCTATTTGGACCTGCTTACAGCTCTGAGTCCCAGTTCGCAAAGTATTTTTTTTTCCCTAGAAAATTTTCAATGAATCCCTTGTGTGGAAAAGTAAGGTATAAAGTGAATGTAATGCATGGTGAAAATGAATGACAAGAATAAGGGTACTGAGACCATAGGAAAAACTATGTAAATTAAAAAAAATGTCATATGGGCTTCCATGTTTTTCAAATACACTGATAATAACAGAACAGATTATCAAAGGGCACAGTGAATTAAATAATTTTAACATTTTAAAATGTGGTTTACTATTTTTAAGTATGATTAACATGTTATAAAATGCAAAATCATAAAAAGGATTCTCAGTTTGTTGTCTTTACTGGCATAAATTATTGGTGAATTGCTTAATGAAACTGCATTAATTTTCAGAATATATTATTTAGTTCCAAAAGAAAATTTCAGTGACTTTTCATTATAGTATATTGTGTTATAAGTAGGAGTAATATTATAAAAATTATAAATTAATTATATAATTAGTATGTCTTACAAAATGTTAAAATAATACCTACAAGTCATATATATTCTCCTTGTATGCTTTTGATTAGAAAATCCTGATAAGTAATATATCATGAAGCTAGATCTCATGTTGTCAGCTAAGTTTTCCAAGTTTTCATCGTATGTCAAATCACCAAGAACAGATCTATCTTTCAGTGATGATCCATTGTTTGCAAATGAGACCGTGAAATAATACTCAACAAGTCTAACTCTGTGAAAAATGATGTCATGTTTTTCTGACAACGAGGGAATAGACTAGATGAATGCTATGCAGTGGAGCCCAGCATATTTTTAATTTGATGCATGCTTGGTCAAAGGAACCAATAAAACTATCTTTTATTTATATGCTTCATAGAGTCATTAGCAAAATAGGTCTTTCTTCAATTAGAGCACTTATATTAAAAGCATTATATATTCTACATAAAGTGAGCTCATGTGCTATTTCTTTCTGCACATGATTTATCAATGCTTTCTAGACTGTTCCATATAGTCTCATTTGATGGAATGTGTGGGTTTAAAAGATAGAATAACTTTAGTAGTTTATTGTCTTTGTCATAACTGCAGTTGTTATGTCTGTATTTTAAATCTGTGATGAAAATGGAAGTTAAATTTTTTATCACCAAGAAATAAGAATATTATTAAAGAGATGTTCATTAAGTCAATGAGATAACTACACAGGATATAATTGTATCAGAAGTTTATACTATTCTATGTAAGTATAGAAATTAATTTTTTAAACCAAATGAAATATTATACTTGTTAATACGAGTGCCTTTCATTTTTCCAGATTCATAGAAAATCAGCACAATTGGTCTATATTTCACTTGCCCTTGAAAGGAAGATACAAAGTTTGCAATATTTGTCCTTTGCTGTTATATTTGCTCATGCTGTAACGTAGATACTTCCGAACTCTTTCATCCCATGTTCCATTCTGAAAAGCAGAGTATATAACAATCACCTCTCTATAGTTTATATAAAAAATTATGAAAGAAAAGTTATATCAACTTTTATAGTATTTTAAATTACACTTTTGAAAAACTAACATTTTCAAATATCTCCTTTTTATAGTAATGCAAAATTTTAGATTCATTTGATTTTATATTTAATGAGTTACACTTTATTAACTAGCAATGTTTTTTCTTTCAGATTCCATTATCTCTTGTGTTCTAACCAGTTTTTGGCCTGAATACAATTTTAAGATATATATCTAGTCAGCATATATTTAAAAAGCAGGCCATGTTATTCTCATTTCATTTCTCATAATCTGAAATATCTTTAAAAACCAGAGAATATAAAACTTTACTGTATTAAGGGTTATTTTCTTAGAGATCTCTATTCCAGTTTTTATGATAATCACATTGCAGATGTGTTTAAAGAACTGTAAAATAAACTACTTTTGGCGTAGTGTATTTCCAGTATTCCAATTAGATTGTTTTGTACTTCCTCTTTTTTTGAGAACTATATTTTTTTGATCTTGGAATACTTTTTTATTTTTATATGCACAGAAAGAGGAGGGGGTCAGAACTGAGATGGAATTTTGAGCTGGAAATTCAAGTTAATACAGAAATGAAGTCATTTATACTGTCACGGTGTTTGTATTCTCTTGATAAATCACCTATTGACCATCAGAAATGATTGCAATTTGTCCCCCATAGCTCACAATTTCAATATTCTGTGAAGGCATTTGACACCTCAAGTTGCTTAATAGTATAAAAATATATACCTTGTGCAGAAAGCATGATCTACATTTCAAAGTGACAAAGAATTATTTTTTAAATTTGCAAGTGGGAGTGTATAGTGGAAATTTTAAGAGTGTGTATATATATATATATATATATATATATATATATATATGTATATATATATATATATATATCACAATGTCATAAATTAAACCTGAGTCAGAGAATATTCAAGCAAAGTCCCCAACATAAAGTTATTCCCACTTCAGATAACCCACCAGCAAAATGACATACTATAAGAATTCAATGAAATAGTATGGAGTGTTCTCTAATTATTTGTTAGACTGCAGAGAATGTAGGGATCTGTTTACTCAAGCATACTGTTTTAAGAATGAACATGAGTCAGGCAGTCTTCTCTTTATCTAGGAAATCATGCAGATTAGGGCCACATCTTCAGTGTCTATCTGGACTTACCCAAGTGCATAAACTATGTCCCTATATCTTTTAGATTTATCTCCTCATATCCAGAATAATTTTTTTTCATTTTTTAAATTTATTTATTGAATTTAATTTTACAAATCAGCCACAGATCCCCTTGTTCTCCCCCCTCCCACCCCCACCCCCGCCTTCCCCCCAGCCCACTCCTCATTCCCATCTCCTCCAGGGCAAACACTCCCGGAGGACTGAGTTCAACCTGGTAGATTCTGTCCAGGCAGGTCCAGTCCCCTCTTCCCAGGCTGAGCCAAGTGTCCCTGTATAAGCCCCAGGTTCCAAACTGCCAGTTCATGAACTGAGATTTTCTATTCATTTTACATACAAACTACAGATTCCCCTGTCCTTCTTCCTCCCACTCCCCAGCATTCCCTCCCAATCCACGCCACTTTCCCACCTCCTCCAAGGCAAGGTCTCCCATGGGGAGTCAGCAGATCCTAGTACATTCAGCTGAGGCAGGTCCAAGCCCCTCCTCCCTGCACCAAGGCTGTGCAAAGTGTCTCACCATAGGCACTAGGTTCCAAAAAGCCAGGTCATGCACTTGGAACAGGCCCCGGTCCCACTGCCTGGGGAACCCCTAAACAGTTCAAGCTAAACAACGGCCTCACTTATCCAGAGGGTCTAGTCCAATATCATGGGAGCTCCTCAGCTATTGGTCCACAGTTCATGTGTTTCCACTAGTTTGGCTAGTTGTCTCTGTACTTTTTCCAATCATGATCTCTCGATATCTCTTGCTCATAGAAACCCTCCTCTCTCTCATTGATCGGACTCCTGGAACTAGCTCTGCCTGGGACATGGCTGTGGATTTCTGCATCTGCTTCCTTTAGTCACTGGATGAGGGTTCTATAATGACAGTTAGGGTATTAAGCCATCTGGTCAAAGTAGGCCAGCTCAGGTACCCTCTCAACTATTGCCAGTAGTCTATCATGGAGTCATCTTTATGGATTTCTGGGGACCTCCCTAGCACTCTGCTTCTCTCTATTCCCATGGTCTCTTCATTTATTATGGCATCTCTTTCCTTGCTCTCCAACTCTGTTCCCATTCCAGCTCACACCTCCCACTCCTCTTAACTTCCATCCCCTGTCCCTTGCCCTCCATTACTCCCACCCCAACCCCAGTTTGCTCATCCATTTCTCCATCATTGGGCGATCCATGCTCCCTTCCTAGGGTCCTCCTTACTAACTTGCCTCCCTGGAGCTGTGGGTTGCAGTCTGGTTATCCTTTGCTTGATGTTTTGTACTTCCATTCAAATTCCTTCATTTCAAAAACAGGCATCTTAGCAACTTTTTTAAAAAGTAAATGGGAATCATGGATAAATTGCTGCATCTTTGGCTCAGTGAAAATAGATGGGACTGGGAATGACCTGATCACAGAGAGCTACTGTAAGTTCAGAAAATTCAGTGCAACAGATTCAGTAGTGGGCACATCTCTGCTTTCTAGAGCAGCTCACTGGAGGAATTCCTTCTTTCTGGACTTCAAACTATGGGAACCAATTCTTCTTACAGACTCAGGTGATCAAAGAATGTTTCAAGATGAAGCCAAGGAGGAAACATGATAATTTTATCTTCCCAATGTACCACATTTTCATTATTTGTTCATCCATTGATGAACATCTAGGCTGGTTTTTTGTTTGTTTGTTTGTTTTTTGTTTTTCGAGATGGAATTTCTCTGTGTAGCTTTACGCCTTTGCCTTTCCTGGAACTGGCTTTGGAGACAAGGCTGGCCTGGAACTCACAGAGATCCACCTGCCTCCCGAGTGCTGGGATTAAAGGCGTGTGCCACCACCCGGCATCTAGGCTGTTTTTTATTTCTGTCTATTATAAAAAGGAGAGAAATGATCATGGATGAACACATATCTCTGTAGTAAGATAGGGTATATGCCCAAAAGTTGTAAAGCTGGATTTTGTTGTAGACCATTTTTCAGTTTTTTGAGGAACCTCCACATTGACTTCCATAGGGGCAGTAGAAATTTGCTCACTCATGAGAAATGAGTAAGTTTTTCCCCCTTCATTAATCCTGACCTGAATGTTTTATCAGTTGTTTTATTGATCTTGGCCTGTGTACAAAGACATTTGTAGCTTGAAATTGCAGTTATCTGATAGCTCAGGACATTAACTATTTTAAGTGGCTCATAGCCCTTCATGTTTTATCATATGAGAACGATGTTTAGTTCTACACATCATTATTAGAGAAACTTTTTCTTGCAGTAAATGGTAGTTAACAATAGAACCATAACTGGAGAATGTTAAGAGCCTGAGAAACTTTTGAACACCCAAGCATATTGGAATGTCTTTATGAATCTTCCCTCCTCCAAAGCTCAAGGATCTATGCAGAATGGGAAGGATAAGACTGTAGGAATGTGAGGTGGTAGATGACTCAAAGGAAATAGTGTCTTCCAGAAACTATAGGTGTGATACACAACTGAACTCACAGAGACTGTGACAGCACACAGAAGGGCCGTTCAAACCAGACAAAATTACAGCTCTGAGAAGGAAAAAATGAAAACAAAGTCCCATCACTAACCAAGGAGCTATTTGCAATTTATACACTATCATAATGGGGAACTCAGTTTTTCCCCAATAGAGTGTTACTGGATATACAAACAACAGTAGGTCCCAGTCCTGGGAATAGCTGGCCAACCAAAAACAGAATACACTTTCTTTTCCTTTCTTCTTTCATATTTTGTGGTCATACCTTTGGTATTTTTTGTTCTGTTGATATTCATTCATTTTTAGTCTATTTGTTTTGTTTTCCTTTGTTTGCTGTTTTGTTTCTTTTTTTTAATTTTCTTTTTGAGAGAGAAAGTTCTTGAAATTGAATAAGTAGTAAGGTAGGGATGATCTGGGAAGATTGGATAAGAGAAAAGATTATGATCAACTATATGGTCCCTACTTGGTGGAATTGTTTGGGAAAGGTTCGGGAGGTATGGTCCTGTTGGAGGATGTGTTTCACTGAGAGAGGGTCTGGAGATTTCCAAAATGCAATCCAGGTTCAAACTCTCTCTGCCTCTAATTTCTGGATCCAGACATAAGCTTTTAGTTACTACTCCATAAGTATTCCTGACATCTGTGCCCATGTTTCTCACCATAATGATCATGGCCCCACCCTCTGAAACAGAAAACAAGGAACAAATAAATTATTTTTGTTATGAGTTACCTTGGTCATGGTGTCTCTTCACAGTAACAGAAAAATAAATAACACCCTGAATATCCACTTGCTATCCAATCTCAAGTGATCACCACTAAACATGTATGTTTCTGAGCAATATTAAACTAACTTATCAGGATGAAATCAAAGATGAGTAAGCAGAGTTTTCTTGCTTAATTTCTTGTAGAAAATAACGAAACCTGGCTAAGAGAAGAAACAAAATCTGATGCTAAATGCATCTGGTATTATTATATTGACATGTGTTTGAGACCTGTGTGTGATTGTGTGTGTATGTACATAGATGTATAGATGTGTGTATATATAACACATAAACATACACAGATATATGTGTATCTATAATGTAACAATAATAATTTAAAGAATATATCAAATATTATTTGATAGGGAATACAAATCCAGGAGGAATAGAAGGAAGAAATAATGTAAATTAATTATTCATTTATGGCACTTTCAAAAAATTTTTTAATTGCTTAAAGATTTTGAAAAAATTCATTTTATTACTGAAGATGATGTTACAAATTAATGGTGACTTTAAAAAGTGATCGCATTTATAATGAAATGCATTTTGTTAATATGAGCAAGATAAAGAGATATTTGCTATTTTATGTAACCTTCAAATCAGTACATCAATTAATTTCATAAATGGTTATTGAAGACTCATACAATGGTTTGCTCTGGAGTAAGGATGCAGCATCTACAAGTTGCTAATAAGCATCATTGTTTGATAAATACCAATGTGCTACACTTGGTGACTGATTTTTCTCTTTTGTAAGTACAAGTGTCATTATTTCCTGTATGTAATTAAGCAGGAGAAATCTGCTTATTTGTATTTGAATTCGATATGCTATCAACACCATCCTCTATAGCATTTGTGAAAAATAATTATTTGTCATGCAGAAATGAGAAAAAACAGAGAAAACATTTAAAATTATTTTATCTTATAGGAATATTAAAATTTATTAGCTTATATGATCTTTATTTTTTAATTACCTTTGCATATATTCAACTTATTTTATGAGGTAAATTTGCGCACATTACCAAGTTCTTTTATTTATGAATTAAGAATTTTATTCAAAACTAATGTCTGAGGGTCTTAAATAGGTACCTTTCTTTAAATTTTTCTACTATTTCATAAATATCTACTTTTAAATTCTTTATACTGTTTACTGTCTGAAAGAAGAGAGATGTGTAATTAAAGATAGGCCATGAAACATCATGTATTACTTTGAAATTGCTTTGTCTTTATTCTCTTAACTCTTCATTTCATTTCTTTAAGATTAGATCTTAACACTGCAGTCTGCCTCAATAATAATATTTGGTTCCTAATTCATCTCCCCAAGGATGTAATAGAGCCATAAACACACACACACACACACACACACACACACACACACACACACACACACACACACACGTTTGTATGTATGTGTGAATCATTGTTCTATATAAACTAGGAACCAAAAATAACCTACACCTTTAACATCAACGTACAAAAACTGAAAATATTTTTAATTACAACTTCCAGTCTGAATAATTATGATAATTATTGAATAATGACATAATAAAAGTAATCAGTAGCATATCACCCTATATTTTCTGGTGTATGAAGCTTACATTGAAAACAATAATGAAAATTACCTAAGAAAATTATAAACATTGAAAATGGAATTAATTATATGAACTACCTTCCTAATACATACAAAGAAAAGTATGAGTATTGAGTATCAAAATACCTATGATATACCATAATGTATAAACTAATCAGTTTAATATCATTGAATGCTGAAAGGAAACATTAAATTTGATGTAGATATTGCTAGCTCATCTTTTGCAACAGTTCCGTGGTCAAAACAATTGATTACTTAGGGGTTCACTCAAATAATATTGCAAATCATATATTTTTTAAGTCTTGCTGCTTGATATATCCCTTGCTTCTGACTTCCAAATGTAACCTTAGGAGGAAAAAAGATGCAGCTTCCAGAATACTGTGTTATCTAACAGAAATACTAATGGCACCCCTGTCCATCTAGCTATCAAATATTGCAAATCTTAATCCAACTTATGATAACAGTTTTAATGTCCTCACTGTTGGACTAGTTCTTAAACCTTGATGCCAAAACATATCATTGGAGAGTTCCCAAATTATATGAAACAAGTAAACAAACAAAATACAATGAAGACATGATCTTTCCAACCTATTCTCATTAACCCAACTGTAACACCTATGTATGAAATAAGGATATCCATAGGAATAAGCAAAAAAAAAAAAAAAAAAAAAAGAAGAAGAAGAAGAAACCTAAAACATAAAAGACCTCAAATAGTAAACACTCAAAATATTAAAACATGACATTCAGGATTGAAAAACCAATGAACTGGTAGTTAGTTAGAAAATCTTGGTAAAAATAAAAGTTCTACATAAAGATAAATATTGTTAATAGATAAAACTTTGGCTTATTCAGATTGAGATAATATATCAAACTTGAAATCTCAAATCTGAAATAACTCTATAGAATGATCAGATTTCCCCTCCATTCTCTCTAACTACTAATTTCCCATCACCTGTTGTTTCTATTCTACCATGTGTTTGCATTATTTTTTTTTCATTTTTCTTTGTAATTTTAAAATGAATACCAGCCTTAAATTTATAGCATCAGCTTACCTATGCTTAAAATTCTCTGTAAAGAGTCTTTGAATCTTAGGAGAAAGTATGCAATAGTGGGCTAATCAATCAATTATAGAATGTAGAGCTGTGCTGGGAAACTGCACTTCTAGTGTTAATAAGAGCCTTGAGTCCTCATTTGCCCAAACTAGGTTTTTTTTTTTCAGGAAAAATATAGGACAGATAATCTATTCTGCCAAGGTAACTACTATTTTTTCCTATTCTATTACTAGCTGAGAAAATATTTTCTTTCTTACTCCAGAATGCATTGTTTATATTGCTTTATATGTTTTTGTTGTACTTTTGATCTTGAGCAGTGCCCTTGCCTATTTATCAGCTATAATAAAATGGGTGAATGTGTCTCCTTACATGTTCCATGTTTTAATTAGATCATTTGATTCTTCCCTGAATGTGTTTGAATCAATTTTAAGCAGCTAAGAAAAATTTGATGATTCTTATTTTAACAAGGCTAGAACAGTTTTAATGGTTTGTCATTCATGAAATGTTAGTTCATTAATTATAGATTAATACTGTTCAATGTGAAAGATTATGAGAGTTTAGTTAGATATAAACATTCTAATATTTTCTTGTCTAGGATATTTAATCCATTTACTACTACCAACAACTAAAATTGTCATATTTTGGTTGTATTTTAAAGAAATACTACCTTTGGAACTAAAAAGATCTTTTGTATGTAAATGTTAAGCCACAGATGTTTTCTATTTAATAGTGATATTTGGATCAAATATTGTTAATTCCTCATGGTCTGGGGGCTAAGCTTGGGAACTGAGACCTGACTAGCTGCTTCCTTTTTTGGGAATGGAACCATGTAGGTATTTTCTGGTTATATGGAACTTTGCAGGCGGGTTTAGGTACCCGCCACCCAGGGAGGAGGTTGAAGGTGGGAGCCACCCAGGCCTTTGGAATTTACCCCACATTGGGCGCCAGATATTGGTGAAATTATTAAGGCCACTCCACATAGTTAAAAAGGAGGTTTATTTTGTGGGGTAACTCACAAATGAAGGGATAGGCTACAGGGTCTGGGGAAGACGTAGCACAGTCTGGTGGTGTTCTCTGGAGAACTATGTTCAGCCTACCTCTAGCATCCAGGGTCGGGGAACCATGAGAAGGCAGCACATCCAGATCTCAGGTCTTCAGGGCCATGCCTTGTAGGTGTGATAGTTAACTAAGCCTCAATGGGAGTTGGAACTTCCAGACCAAAGCTGGAATGGCTACCCACTACATTGCACTGTGGATAACTTTTAAAAATATTATTTCACTCTACTGATATTTGATATATCTTAGTTGTTGATTTGCTTCATTTTGTTTGTGTGACTTAGTTTGTCTTAGTGTATTTGGGGACATGCTGATGTACTAAGATAATTATATCCCATGTATAACCTTCAATGTTAATTGATTAGCTTTAGTGACTTTACATGATAAAAAGCCTATTGACATTTTGACATATTTGTATGAGAACATTTTGAGAAGAATGTGTAGAAAATAAACACTTAGAAATAAAATGGGAATGTCGATCATTATTTCTACAACACATTGTACCAGAGAGCTAAATTTCATACTTTTAACTGACTCATGGTAATTATAACCTGTTAAATGTCATACTGGTATTGAGAAATGCATATATGATCATAACATTTATTTGTCAACACAATGGAAAATTTATTTGTGAGGTGCTAAACTGCTTCAATGAATATAACAAAAAGATGCTTGAAAGCAGCATTATACAACTCCATTTCTGAAATATTCCATGTCTCTCTATGCATAGATTGAATTTAGATGCACATATTGCAGTGTTTTCATGCTTGTTGATTATATGGTTAATAATACATGGATACTGATTATATTATCAGTGAATATGTACATATAGAGTGAAGAGTGTCATTTCAACATAGGTTATGAACATTTAGATTCACTTTTATGGTCACATTAATAAGAAACAGTCAGATTAAACATTTTCTCCCTTGACATTTCCTGCCCAGTATACTAGTTACAAAATTAAGAATAAACATGGTCTCTACTACATCTATGATTAAATATCACATGCTGATTTGATTAGGATTTATACCTAAAATTTTTTTAAGTAGGTAGTAAAAGTGCCATACTTCATTCACAACCATTTTCTTTTGTTTTTAAAATATTTATTTTATTTTATGTGGATGTATATTCTTGACTGTCTATGAGGGTACCATGAGCATGCATGTTCCCAGAAAAACTAGAAGAGGACTGGAATACCTGGCCTCTGTAGTTAGAGGTCCTTGAGAGCTATCTCATATAGGTGCTGTTGATTGAAATAGGTCTTCAGTAGCAGCAAGTGCTCTTAACTGCTAGGCCATCTCACTATCCTTGACTCTAATATTTTTTATGCTGGAAAGTTAGAATAAAAATATCCTGTTTGTAGTTTCTCTGCTTCATACAAAGAAAGAAAATATACACATAATGTTACAATATCTTGATTATTTTGTTTAAAATGGCATCTCTTTTAAATTATAAACCACAACTATTTCAAATAGAATTTGGTGTTATGTAATTAGATAACCACGACATGAGTGTTTCCATACAGGCAATATATTCTGGCCAATGTAGTAAATGGAGATTGAATCAAAGAGAGGGGACATTTCTGTCTTACAAGAAGTTAAGGGAATGTGATATAACAAAAGCTACATGCATGCTAATAATTTATATTTCAAACCATACCTTTCAGCAAAGTGAAATACTAAAGTTAACATATGTTCACATATTGATTATATTAGCTCAACATTGATGCACATATTAGTTCTTTTGTGTTATCAGTAATGAAACATTACAAGTACTCTACTCCCTCTTTATTTTTTACAGTTGGAGGCAAAAATCTGATATTTAGTTATTTTTTTTTCTTTGAAAATATGACTTCTGTTGTATCTAATTTATTTATGGTGAATATTACTTCAAAGCCAGCACATGCCATCTTAGTAAACATGAGTTATAATTAACTTTTAGCATTCTAAAGGTTATGTCATTATGAAGCACTTCAGCATCTAGCATTATATTTTTCAGATGATCTAATTATATGCAGTTATTTTATAGATCTAGAATCTATATTCTAATTGTGAAATATTAATAAGAAATCTAATTATGACTTGCAGTGTCCCAGGAGAACCATGATGAAGTACCAACACTGAAGACTCCAAGAGCAATATCGGCTCCATTTCCAGAGACTGAAGTCTGAATTCAACGTACCTGCAGGAAACTTTGTAATAGTTGTACGAGCACTCTTTCTTACCCATTTTATTTTCTGGTACTCCTTGTGTGTTTTCTGTATGGCTTATTAGTCCATAAACCATTCCAAGTAGTCATATTCCTATATATGTCTTCACAAGAGACACTTTTCATCGATCATTGTCTCACTTCAGGTCTCTACACTTCATTAAAACATCAGTTATATTGACTACCTATCCACATAAACATATCTCTTCCTTTACTTTAAAATTGAATATTTTTTTTAATTCAAATATTTTTAAGAAATCTGTGAGTGATTTTGGTCAATTTATGATTCACTGGAAGATTAAAACATGTTTTTTAGGTAGGGGCACATTTTAACACATAAAGATAGTCTACAAAAATATAGAAAAAAATGAAATTTACATATGATATTTGTTAAAATTGCAAGACTTTGAGGTTTTTCTATAAACTTTAATGTAAATCTTCTATAAAGTCTCTTTTTTTGTATTGTTACACAGAATTATTTCCAAAATTTCAACACTTCATTTAAAAACTCTAATTTTCTGAATGGATTTTTTTAAATGTGTTCACATTAAATATTAGGATTCTCTTTCTGAGAAACAGCATGAACTAATTTTATTGACAGCAAATAATTATAAAGCACTAACATGATTAAATGATGGGGGAAATGCATTTAGGTCCCAGATATAAATCATTGCAGTCAGATTTTTCTTTGGGCCACCAGCTTACAAATAACAACAAAGAGACTTATTATTAATTATGAAAGCTTGGCCTTTCAAAGTTAGATACAAAGTTAGGCTTGCATCTAACTAGCTCTTATGACTTAAATTAACACATTTCTATTAATCTATGTGCTACCACATGGTTTGTGGGTTTTTACCTCTCTTCCTGCATGATCTACTTCCTCTGCATCTGGCTGGTAACTCCTCCATTCTTCTTCCCAAAGCTCTCTCTGTACAGAAGTCACACCTATACTTCTTACCTTCCTATTGGCCATTTAGCTTTTTATTAAACCAATCATACTGACATATCTTTACACAGAGTAATCAAATACCTCGCAACATTTTCACCTTTTTGTCCAAATAAATAGAAAAAGGCTTTAATTCTAACATAGCAAAACTATATACAGTAAGAACAATTATCAGGGTAAGAATTACATTTACAGGCCGGGCGGTGGTGGCACACGCCTTTAATCCCAGCACTCGGGAGGCAGAGGCAGGCGGATCTCTGTGAGTTCGAGGCCAGCCTGGGCTACCAAGTGAGTTCCAGGAAAGGCGCAAAGCTATACAGAGAAACCCTGTCTCAAAAAACCAAAAAAAAAAAAAAAAAAAAAGAATTACATTTACAATAGCCAGTCTATTTGTTTTGGCAAATTCAGGGAAAATACTCCATTCTCTAACTTATCTTGGTGACTCCAAAGTTTTTTACCTAATTCACTTTCCATTCTAGCTTGTATTACCAACCCAAAATTATCTTTCTAAGCCCTCAAAATATTTTCTTAGATAAACAATTTAAGCCTTACTGTCTCTCCACCGTAAACACTTGACACCTCTTCTGTGAGGTTTTTTTTTTTCTGAATTTGGTAACAAGGAAAAATGTAGCTGTAACTATCTAGTCTCCAACAGCATCAAAGACCTAAGAAGGCTAGAATATTGTTTGAATAAGTAGGCAATACAGAGCAAACAACTCCCAAAACTATAGAAACAACAGATACATTTGGCTGCCTGGACATTCACCCAAGATTCCTCTGTACATTGGAGCAATCATCTTTGGCCTACAGGCCTAGAGTATCTGATAGACTTTTTTTTATGAAGTATGGATTTTAGAGAACTCTCCTACCTTTTCTTGACAAAGTTCGGCAGTGACCCTCTCTTGTTTTAGATGCAGAAGTTTAAGTAAACTCCAACAGAGGCATTCTGAGAGGATGGATCACCTGAGCTACTCATCTTCATTGGTACCCTTTTTTTTAAACACACAAACTTTTAAAGGTAACATATATATCTGCATTAAAACAAACATGGCGTGTGTGGTGTACACAAGTCAGTTAAAGAAGTTTTGTTGTTGTTTTATGTTTTAGCAGGTAAAAGGCATCTGCTAATTTTACAATTTTTTTGACTGCATAACCAAATTGCAATATAATTTTCTATCCACACCTAATGAAAGACTGGCATGTAATAATAAGTCATGAGGACTCTGTAGCTAACAAGATTTATCACGTCTCAGCCAGTCTTGGAGCTGTTCCCATGTCAAAGGACCAGCTTATATATCACCTATCTTGTAGTTTTTCTTTTGTTTCTTTATTATGTTTGTAGCCAACATTTTCAAGAGGTCTCCCTCCTCCTGTCAAATCTAATCTCAATTAACTTTGAAGGAATCCATAGCTTTTTGTTGTTGTTGTTTTCTGTGGAAACAAAACCAAAACCTCTTCCTCAACATAACACATATCTTAGTTTCCAATCTTTTTATACATGTCAGGCAATATGTCTAAATCCCGTTGACTTTCAGACTGCAGCAGCTTTTGTATTAGTGGTTTGTTGAGCCTCATCTTCCCTTACTTACTACCATATGCTGCTAACCTCTTAATCAGTTTCTGTAGGCTGTCTGAACAATCAAAACTTGAATTTTTTATAACTATACAAGCATCAGATTCCTCTAAGCACTAAATATGAAGTACTCTGTGACTATTTCAGCAAAGTACAGGTGACTGTCTATTGATGAATATCTCCTTGTATGATTTTAATATTTATTTATATTAAACTGATGTGTTCTGATAGTTGGCACACATTGGTTTGCTATCAAATTATATCTTGGTGATGTTTAGCATTTCACATGTACCTCTTCTTAACAACAGATATTCAAATAGCTTTCTAATTGATAGTTTATTTAGTGGTAGCCCTAAGTAAATCATGACACAAGAAGAAGGTTTTGATATAAATAATTAGTTTTAACATGTCCAACAGAGACATACAAAGCAGAATAGATAAATAAAACAAAAATAACCTAAATTTATTATTTTTGAATACATGTTTTTTTCTTTAAAAAAATATCAAATTACATTTATTTCCTAGGGGTGGGAGAACATTTTGTCACAGGATGTATATTGAAGATATGGAATAAGTTGCAGGATCATGACTTGTATGAAACAAAAGAATTTATGATGCAGTATAATGACTAAGTGTGTTACTGATTAGCAATTCTCACAAATCCTCAGCATTTAATAGGAGTCTCCTATTAAGTAATGCACATTAGTTACAGTGAAACGCCACTTCTTGATTGAGCAAAAAACTGAAGGGTAAATTGATATGCTAATCTGAGTTACTCAAATGTCGAAGATATTCATACAGGCTTATTAAAAGTTACTTATATCCTGTTGTAACCAAAAGTCAAGTAGTATGACTTGTGGCTCATTTAATAAAAAGAAAATCATGCCTGGAATTAAATTTAGTTAACTACCTATGGCTGGTAAGACCATGGAACCTAGAAAGGAATCTATTACTGTAGATTTCTAAACTGTATAATTTATACTTATATTCTAAATACTTGTCCTTATATTCACAACAAGTGTAGCTCTCATCCCTCTTCCAAGATTCTTTTCTTTTTGGCAGTATATGGTGATCAACAGCAAGCCATTACTTGTCAAAGTGCAGAAGTCAACAGACCATGGGTTGTTTACCTACAATTTATTCACTTAGAATATAACACTTATGTTAACCTCAGTCATCATCTCTGAATGAGGGGCAGGAAGATGTAAGAGTCAGAAGATCAAGACAGTTGCTGAAAGATAGTCTCTTCTAAATAACAACAAAAAGGAATGAAAACAGGAAGAGGGATTTATCTGGGAGGTGTTGGTTGTGAAAATGATAAGAATATGTTTTATGCAAATTATAAGAATTGATAAAATAGTACAAAGTGAGTTCTGTAGTTAGGTAGAGAGTGATAGTTCTCCGTTTACTTATATTGATATACAAAGAACATTTAAACACAAAAGCATTGGGAAAGGGGGAGAATCAGAAACTCCTCTATAATTTAGTTTTATCTGATATATGAACCAATAAAAGAGAAATACAAGAGCCTTTGAATTCCAATTTTCTCCATTTTTATCCAAACCAATCTCAAATTGATTAGGGTTATAAGTGTGACTCTTTTTCACTTTCCTGCATTCTTAAGCATAAAGTGGGGGATACAACTTCAGGCCCTTTGGACTTGTGTTATCCTCCTATTAAAATTGAAACAACTCATCCTTTCCTCTTTAGGCCTTTAACAATTTATTCCAGTCCTCCTCCCTTTCAGAATATCTTGATATTAGAGACTGAAGATTAGTTGAAGAAAGAAAGAGAAGTAGAGTATAAAAATGCATAAGAATTTAATACAATTTCATTGTGGATTCTCTGGTAGAGAAGCTATTGCAATTAGGTCTTGGTACCTTAGGCTATTTCTTATATTGCTTTTTATGCTGACCTTATTCTTCCCAAAGAACTAAATACTTACATCAGCTAAGTAATAATAAATTTTATTTCCCTCTCCATAAATATCTGATGAAGATTTGTGGGAAGAATGTTACATTTTATAAGGTTAACAGCTCTCTCTTGGTTTGCTTCTTCGGATGTTGAGAATTGAGTTCTTTGACATCATCAGTCATAAGCTTTGCATTTTCATAGATGGTAAGTCAATACACAAATTATAAGAAAAGTCATCATGTTAAAAGTAGAGGGATGATTTTGACATTTGATAATCAAGCTCCTATGGTTTCACAAAAAGTACACAATTGTTTTATAATGAAGTATTAGGAGGAATTTGTTGTGGGTTTTTGGTAAGCAAATCTATCAAATTCTCTAGTTATTCATAGCAAATATAAATGTGTTTCCTTTTATGAATATTCTGGTTATGAAGATGGACAATATACTCTAAACTTGGACAATCATAATGCCATAGGAATAAAAAGTATTTGAACCCCTGTAGGAGCAAGGAAAAGAGCAGCAGAGAGACTATTTGGTCTTCTACTCAGATTTCTGTCTGGGCAGGCTTTAATTTCGAGTAAATTCTGTGGTGCTTTGTTTAATCTAGTACTACAAAATGGGAAAACCTAGAAGCATTTAGCAGGGTCTGAAGACCTTAATACTGGTAATTATTATAAAGATAATAAGGATTTATGCTCTGCTTAAATCCCAGTAGTTTTATTGATGACTCATGGGAACAGCCTTGAGTAGTTCTAAACAAACATCCCCTTGGTGTATATCTATATAAACTACTCTAAATATTGATTTTATCCAATCTAACACATTTAACCATGTTTGGCAAGATGATTTGTCTGTCTTTTAGCAACTCTCTGTCTGCAATCTTCATAATGTCTTTGAAATTTATGAGATTTACAGGTGAAGATGGACTAGTAAAATATAGAATTAATGCTTTCCTAAAGATTTCTTTTGAACAATTTTGGTTTTTCAGTAAAGTGAATTATGATGTTCATTTGCTACAATTATGAAAACATGAAGTATACAAAATACCTTAACAAAGCTGTCTACTTATTTATTTTTTAATCACCACTTTTTGCAAAAATCTCATCCTTTATTTCTTAATGTCAGCCAGCTTACAATAAGGGTTTTGGTCCACAATATCCATTCCTTCAATGAAAACAATGTCTACAGTTTTGTGAAGCAACTATTTAACTTAGTAGGTAATTTGCTTGTATTCACTTGGTAGTGAGTTCCACACTTTTTTATTCTATATGTGAAAAAATATTAATATAACTTTACATTTATGCACTAGATGTGCAAGGAACTAGGTGGGATAAAAACTGAGGGGTTGAGATACACCTCCTTTAGGGGGGCTGTTAGTAGACCAAAAGCACAAGGAAGGTGAATATTGTTTTCATTGTTGATATATCTGTGCTTCCTAGATCCACATATAAGGATTCAATGGGTAAATAGCTTCTACAAATTTAAGTATCTTAAATAATTCAGTAGCAATTACTAGGACAACTGAAAACAAGCATTGTATTGCTTCTTGCTAAGTCAGGGATTGGGAAATCTTCAGCTGAATAATTGCTGCCTATTATATTTCCCAGATAACCTGTGTTTCAATTTTGACAGAGTCTCTTACTGTGGGAAGAGAGAGAATGGATGTGATAATCCAGAAATGACCTAAGAGAAAGGGATACTCAATAGCTATTTCGTGTTATGCAATCATGACTGTATTAGAAAGTAGAGGGATCCACAGGAAAAAATAAAGCCATTCTTGTCAGCTCTGCAGAAATATCTTCATAAGCATAAGAGAGAATATAAAATACGAACTTTGGGAATTAGCTCATTAAAAAGATGCAGTGTTGGATTTTTATAATGAAGACTTCAACCCACTGACAACATGCTGCAGTATTCTATTCTGACTTAGCTTATAAAACATAACATTAAAATTTCCAGATTAAGGAGAACCTTGTTTGTCCTGGAGCTATGAACTCGAAAAGTAGTAGCTTTAAGGAGGCGGTGGAGGCCTGGAAAATATGCAAAGGAGGAAATTTCACATCCAAATACAAGTGAATTCTAATACAAGTCAATCTTAAGTTTTCCACTCTTTTGAGAAACTATATATAAAACACCATAGATTTTCCCTCATTCTATTTACAGATGGACATGATGAAAGCAAATGGGAAATTCTAAAAAGACATCTGTTTTCACAGTCACCCAGGTTGATTGCTTTTGCCATAATTAGTAAATGCAAGATTTGAGGCTGTTTTATAGCTAAGTACTGCTATGCTTGATCAATTAGAATTTATAGATGGAAATTAGTTTCTTTTACTTCTGCTACTAAGAAATATGTGTATGAATTTTTATAATAGAATCTGTCACTTGTCCTAAGTGCTGGCCATCTCACTGAGATTACTGAGAGCAGTTTGGGGAAATTTCTCTGTCAAAGCATTCACTGTGATACGGTAGGATTGGATGACTATTAGTAATGTCATGGGCAATGATTAAAAAAGCTCTAGTTTTAATACCTTCTGGCTTTATTGAAAGAACTACCAAAGTGACATAGTGTCTTAACCCACAGGCAGATTTATTAAGGTGGAAATCTCTCTTGCTTTGTATTTAATTAGCTTAGTCTGTGGAGGGAACCTGGTAGCAGGGAAATCTCTCACTCTGACACCAAACATTGAACAATGAACCATACTTCAAGCTACTAAAAGAGAGGCAAGGACATTCTAATAAATTAACCACTAAGGAGAAAATATGGCCATCAAGTCATATCTTTACTGCAAGAACCTGTTCTTATATCTTTATTATCTAATTTGAAAGCTGCCCTCTTGTCTACTTTTGCTTGAGACATTAAATTAAAAGAGGAAATAAATTGTAGAATGTAATATTGTAGGTATCAATGCAATAATCTATATTCAAACGTAAATTTGTATTTGGCAAATTGAATGCAGATAATCTATATACATATTATTCATAATTTGGTTTTTATACCACAAACATCAAAACTATGTGTCATTCCTGAATGAATTTAATACAAAATCTTGATTAAAAAAGCAAAAAATAATATTGGTCCCTTTTTTATTGGGTTTAACAGAAAAACAATATTTGCTTAGTTAACATTCATCAAAAGTCAGATTTAATCCAGTGCACACTTGAAACAATTTGTTTGTTTGTTTGTTTGTTTGTTTTCCAGACAAAGTCCATTGAAACCCACTATAGGCTTGAATCTTCTATATAGCCTTGAAATCCTGACCTATTTACTTTTCCCTCATGGAATATGAATCAGTGACTCCTTCTGCCTTTCTGTTCTTTCTTTTCTCCTCTCTGTTATTCCCGCCTATACTTCCTGCCTAGCCACTGGCCAATCAGTGTTTTATTATTGACCAATCAGAGTAATTTGACATACTGACCATCCGGCAGCAAGCATGTGTATATCTCAACTGCCAGGAATTTAAAGTGTGTGTGTGTACATGTGTATATGTTCAAGTGTGGGGCTGTACTCATTTGCATGGAGCACATTTGTATGTGTGCTTGTACATGTATAAGTCAGTCTAAAACCACAGTTAGTTATCATTCTCTATAATCTGCCCAACTTTATGTTTTGACACAGTCACTTCCTTGGAACTTTCAGTTAGACTAGGCTGTTTTCGCCACCAATTTTCAGGTATCTACTTGTGACTACCTACCCAGTACTTGGATTACTAGTTCACTGATGCTGAGTTTTTATATAGCTTCTGAGGATGGAACTCATTTCCTTGGGTGTGTGAACTTTATGGTCTCAACCACAACATTTGTTTCCATTTCCAAATCAAAAGACAGAAAATGCTGTGACTGCAGTAAGTAAACTAGCCACACTCTAGTAAAGTTAACAGGGAGGAAGCAATGCTGTCCTAAGAAGGAGGCATTCTTGCTCATTGGTTAAATGCACTAAATACGAATTTTTACAATTTTGTGAGTAATAAGACCATATTTTAGCACTCACACCTGGAATAGATCCAAATTTCCATTAACAATTAACAGTAGTTTAAAAATAGTCACAGCAGTAGAATAAATACTCTACAATATGAGCCAGAGTTTGTGGACAATGCCAAGGAAAGAGTGTCTTCAAAACACAGAAGGACTCATGCAGGTATGAAATCACAGAAACTGTGCAGAAGTCATAAGACCTTTACAGGTTCAGGACAAACAAAATACAGTGTGGAAAAGAAGCAGGCACAGATTCCCACCCTTAGCCAGTAAGTTTTTTGTAGTTGATACCTGATGGAAAAGAGATCAGTTTTTTCTATGATGTGTCTCTAGGTGTATAAAGCACACTCCATGCCCAGGAGTAGGTAGCCAACAAAATGCAATTACCATGTTCATTTGTTTATTTCCATCTTTTTTTTTGTTTTAGCACTTTTCTGTCTAACTGGCTTACTTTTTATTGGTTTATTTGATTTGATTTTGTTTGAAGGAGGTTTTTACTGTATTTTAAAGAGAGAGAGAAAGAGGAAGGAAGGAGTATGAAGTTGGCTGGGTGGGAGGTGGGAAGAATTGTGGTAAGGAAAAATAATGATCAAAATATATTGATGGTACATCATTCTGTATGCTGTGAATATGTGTTGCTCTGATTGGATGATAAATAAAGCCATTTGGCCTAAGGCAAGGCAGCTCAGAGGCAGGCAGGAAATTCAAAGAGAGAGACAGGAAGAAGGTGGGAAGAGACACCAGCAAGCTGCCCAAGGAACAGCATGTAATTGGACTCAGGTAAAGCCATGGAACATGTGGCGATATATAGATTAATAGTTATGGACTAATTTAAGATATAAGAGCTAGGTAGCGTAAGACTTGAGCAATGGCCATGCAGTTATAATTAATATAAGCCTCTGTGTGTTTACTTGGGGGATGCAAGAGGGAGTGATTTGTGAATCTCTTCATCAACTTCCCTCAGTCATTGGATGTGATTTCTAGCACGACAGTTAGGGTGCTTGGCCATCCCATCACCAAAGAGTTCAGTTCGGGCTTTCTCTCGACCATTGCCAGTAGTCTATTGTGGAGGTGTCTTTATGGATTTCTGGGGACCTCTCTAGCACTTTGCTTCTTCCTATTCCCATGTGGTCTTCATTTATCATGGTCTCTTATTCCTTGTTCTCCCTCTTTGTTCTTGATCCAGCTGGGATCTCCAGCTCCCCTAAGCTCTCTTTATCTTGATCCTTGCCCTTCATTACCCCCACTCATGTCCAGGTTGCTCATGTAGATCTCATCCATTTCTCCATCATTGGGAAATCCCTGTGTGTTTCTTAGGGTTCTGTTTTCTAGGTAGCCTCCAGGAGAAGCTCCAGGAATCCAATCAGCCAGAAAGAAGAGGGATTGTATGAGCAAGAATTGTTGAGACCAAGATTGGAAAAAGCACAGGGACAAATAGCCAAACTAAAGAAAACACATGAACTATGAACCAATAGCTGAGGAGCCCCTAACTGGATCAGGCTCTCTGGATAAGTGAGACAGTTGACTAGTTTGAACTGTTTGGGAGGCATCCAGGCAGTGGGACCAAGACCTGTCCTCAGTGCATGTGCTGGCTGTTTGGAACCTGGGGCTTATGCAGGGACACTTTGCTCAGCCTGGAAGGAGGGGACTGGACCTGCCTCTACTGAATCGACCAGGTTGAGCTGAATCCCCAGGGGTGTCTTTGCCCTGGAGGAGAAGGGAATGGGAGGTGGGCTTGGGGGGAAGGTGAGGGCATGGACATGGGAATTGGTGGCTGATATATAAAATTAAATTAAATTATAAAACATTTTTTATATTGAATAATGAAATAAATTCAGGAACATAAAGTTCAAAACAAAACAAAAATATTATATTTGAGTAAACACAATTCCCACAGGGAAGCATTTTAAAAGAATTTGAGCAAAATTTGTCAGGATGGTGGTTATGGAACATAATTATCATTCAATTTTTTTTATTTAAATATCTTTTTTCTTTGAATACTATTCATGAGTATAGAAGGCTTACATTCAAACAGAAACTAATTACTGAAAAAAATGTGCTTACTTTTAATCTTAGTTCATTTAAGAATAATTCTAAAACTATGAACACATCAAATTTCAGTATTTTAATTTTAATCCTGGGGTCTCCTTTATTTTACGTTACTTTCCTAACTATTCTAGCATTATGTCTTGGGGTAAAGCTATAACAAGAGATTGGTGATGAAGGTTTTTTTTTTAATTAAAAAGAGAGGAATAAAAATAATTTGCTTCAGCATGGTTTGAAATTCATTGTGTTGATATATAAATGTGAGCTTCAATTTCAAGGCCAAATTCTGCTCTTGATGTTCTCATTTGCCACATTTCAGAAAAAAATGTTCAAATAATGTTTTCTATATACTCAGGAACTCACAAAATTTCCCAGTACAACAAATGAATAACAGGAAGCTAAGTCATCAGATGTATTAATTGTAAAATAGAAAGACAAGACTATATGCATATTGACTGAATTTCAGTGAAGATGAACATTTGCTATAAATTGAATTCTCCAAAAGCCAAGATTTTATTGCCGTAAGGTTATGTTTTGTTATCTTTGCTTTAAATTTTATTGAAGTGTTTACTTTAAATATTTTATTACAAATTTCATTCCATAAAAATCAAGTGTAAAATATTTTTCAAAGAAATAAGTGGATCATATCACTTTCTTTTGTTCTTTTGAAGATCTAACAAAATGTTTAAAATTAAATATTTAGGAAATATATTAACTTTTTCTTGGCTGGATAAGCTTACTTTAGTACGTTTAAGATCTAACATACCCATGAAAATTACACATGGCAATTTATTTACCTAGTTGTATTTAAGCTAAGACACATTTATTTTAAATTCAGTAAAATATATTTAACAATCAATATCATAAGATATAATATATAGCTATTTCTATAATAAACAAAATAGCTCTCAATATAAACACATTGTTCATCTTTATTATTTGGATAAATTTTGTGTTGACATGAAGTCATGTTAAAATATAAGTAAATTATATTTTTACTCTTCTGAAACACTAGATATGTTAAAATGATTTAAATAATCTTAGAAATTAATGTATTCTATACACTAGATCCAACTGTCCTTAGTATAATTTGGAACTCAATAAAGGAAAACACTTAATCCCATCAACAAATAGAACTAAATGTAGATTTTCTTGTGTACTTTTTTGTATAAAATAATTCAGAAATAAACAAGTAAAACTCAATATGATGGTGTTTGTGCAGATTGACTGAAATAATCAACCTCTATTTATCTTCCAGTTGGAGCAGATGTTAGCCAAGTGTTTTTATCTTCTGAAACTGCAGTGGCTTATAATAACTATCATCTATCATTCATCTGCTATCGTTAGAGATAAAATTCTTAAATCTTGTGCTTTATTTTTTCCTTCCTCCTGCACTCAGAATAATATTCATTACTAGAATTGATATGCTCTAGAAGTACTTTCAAATTCCAAAAATTAGTAATTTTTTCTTCTCCAGACCACATCTAGCTAGAAAATTTAGTCCTTTAATAAAAATTGCATTAATATTATTTGTAAAAGTTAATGGTTCCTTTGTCTATCCTACTTTTTATTATGTGATGCTTTCTGTTCCTACCTGGTTCTGTCACTTGTGTGTTTGTGTGTGTGTGTGTGTGTGTGTGTGTGTGTGTGTGTGTGTGAGAGAGAGAGAGAGAGAGAGAGAGAGAGAGAGAGAGAGAGAGAGAGAGAGAGAGAGAGTATATATTAAGGTAAAAAGCACTCAGTCTGTTTGATACTTGTATGTGTGCTTTTAAGATGACTATTTGGTATGAAATAACCAATTTGAAATCTCTTCCCTGGGGAAGACCATTACAAAAATTAAAATAAATATATTGAAATAATATATAAAATGGTTTAAAAGATTGCAAAGATGAAAATGTAATACTGTTTACAAAAACAAAATAGTTATCAAAATGGAAACATTGTGTTGTCCTTTATATTATTTTCCCAGGAACTTTTAGCTTTGTCTGGGACAAATTGAAGCTTCTAAAACTCTCAAATAAAGTTTGTAATATTAACCTGTTTGTGAATATTTATATATTTTCTTATTTCAGTTACATAGAACATTATTAAGAGTAGCAAGTTTACACAGACATGTGGAGAATGTATCACATAAATTAATGCAGAAAGATATGGAATTTTCAATTCTTTTGTCTATGAAATATCTCCCCTTTCTATAAACAGTGAGGTAGACAATTAAGTAATTTTGCCTCATTAAGGTCTAATTTCTGAGTACCACTACAAAGCAAATGTAGCCATAAACCAAAACATGAATGAGGGCTGGATATAAAAGCTGGATATAAATAGCTTAGCAGCTACAAGCATTTCTTGCCCTTGCAGAAGACCCAGATTTGATCCAGTACATACAAGGCAGCCCCCAAGTCTCTATAACTCCAGTCCATCCAGAAGGTTGTTCATTTCAAACTTCATGAGAATGGTCTTGGTACAGATATATGTATACTCTCAAACAATCATATATAGGAAGTAATAAAAATATACCCTCAAAATAATAAAATGAATATCTATGCAAGTCCATATTCAATTAAAACTTAATTTGTCAACAATGATATTATAACTTACTAGGTATTACAGTGTTATGAAATATTATTCCCTGAGTATTAAGAAAACAAATCCTATCAATATGATCTTGAATTATAAGCATAGTTTTGCAATTTTTGCTTTTTTTTAAAAAATACCTCTTATTTTTGAGATCATAATATAATTGCATCATCCCTCCTTTCATTTTCTTCCTCCAATTTACCTCACATTGCTTTCTTTTAAATTTATGACCCTCATTTTCAATAATTATGTTAAATATATATACAGAACTTCTAAGTTGTCTCTAATACTTTGTGTAGCATTCAGATTTATTGTGTTTTCCCATGTCCACTTACATATCTGTTGTTATTCTTTTTCAGCTCATACTTAGGCATTCATAGCAAACTGCCTCACAGCAGACTCCCTGATTCTCTGGCTCTTACAATCTATCCAACCACTCTTCCACAATGCTCCCAGAGCCTTAGGTGGCTGGGATTGTTTTTTAGACTTATGTGTGTAGTCCTCACCCCTCATTAAGGGAACTTGTCTTTGCAACAGTTTGACACTTTATAGAAAACCACAACCAATCAAAATTAAGCATTGTGGAGCTCAGTACAAATGTAAAAAAAATAATCTTTTTTATATGAAGTAAAATAATAATATGTATTCTTTCTCTCCAAGTAAGTGGAAATGTCCCTTGAACTACAAATAGTTATAATAAATCCAATTTTGACACAGTACTAGAATAAAAATCTAGGTTAAACTTAAATATTCACATTAGTCATACCATTGTAAAGTTTATCCTAATTTCAGACTTCACATCACTATCTTGGAAATATTTTAAATAACAAATCTATATTCTGTCATAATAGTGAATTTTTTAATTAAGCCAAAATATTCTCAGCAAACTCTGATGATATACCCTTCAATTTATTCTAACCATTTTCCCTAAGAGAATGGGCTCTTTGCTAAATTTTAGTATTTATTACATTTTTAGGTCCTTTATGTCATGGCTCTTGGGAACCATTTTATTTCACATGATATGGGACAGCAGAATGTCTCATGTGGCATAATCAAGTTAATTTTTCAAAGTATAATGGTGGTGTTACATTTGAATATTTTAGCCTTTCTTTTCAGTACATTAACTTCTATTTGCTCTCAGTCAATTAGGCTTAGCTTTAACATTATTGATTTGAATTTTCCTTTTTATTCAGTTTAGAATTCCAACTAAGAGAAGACTTTGTCATTCTTAAAAAAAAAAAATGAAACTTCTCCTCTTGCATTTACTATCTCTTGAGAAATGAAAATCTTTACTACCTTAATAATTAGTGCAGCACATGTGAAATCTATGTCAATTTCATAAACTATGTGTTCAAAAATGGCATTATAATACTTTAAAACCATGGTTATAACTTTATAGATCATATGTTTTAGTGTCCTGAATGAAAGCCTACTTTATTTTTTTAATTTCTTAGGTAATTTTATCTTAATAACAAACTTCCTATTCTCAGAGTTAATTTGTATCTAATTATAATAAAAATGGCTTTATCTGAATATATTACATGGTAAACATAACTTAACTTCTTGATCCTCAAATTGTGGAATTTCTAAGAAAAAAGTATGAACCTATGTTTCTGTACAAAGTTATTTGTGTGTGTGGTAGGGAGGGGGTTGTGTTCTGTATGATTTATAAGTGCCCTTAGAAGCAGAAGAAGGCATCATATCTTCTTGATCTAGAGCTAGAGTAATTGTGAGTTGCCTCATGGGTGTCCCAATATGAACTGAAGTCCTCTGGAAGAACAGCAAGAATTCTGAACCAGTGAACCATTTCTTCAGTCCCTAAACACAGACTTTTAATTATATACAACTATGTTATTAACATATCTACTTGAATAAATCATTTGATATCTTAAACTCTAAATTCAGTTTGTGAGTATCTGTCGCCACATACCAATACACATTCTGACCACAGCTTTCTTGTGTTAGATTCTCTCTCTCTCTCTCTCTCTATATATATATATATATATATATATATATATATATATATATATGTGTGTGTGTGTGTGTGTGTGTGTGTGCGCGCGCACATTGGTGTTTTGCCCACATGTATATCTGTGAAAGGGTGTCAAATCTTGGAGTGACAGACTGTTGTTAGCTGCCATGTGGGTGCTGGAAATTGAACCCAGTGCTATTGAACACTAAACCCTCTCTTCAGTCCCTCTGTCTGAATGTATTTACACCAAAAAAATTTTAAAGCTATTAATTTAGCTTTTGGTTGTAATATGTGTGGACAGGCCATCAAGATATCCTGTTTTCCATCATGTTCTAAACTCCACCACTAGCATTTGGTCCAGTTGCCTGCCTTGATTGTTTTTCTATTTCTATTCCATGACCAAGGCAACAGAGACAGAATAGATTATTTGGTTATGGTTGCAGAGGGATAAGGGTCCATTGTGTTGGGGAAGCATGGCAGTATGTATCATCAAGCATGCTGGCTTGAATTGGATGCTAGGAGTTCATTTTGAGATACAATTTGAAATCAGAACATTGAGAATAGTGCAAATTTTTACAAAACTCAAAGCTCAACTTCAGTGGCATACTTATTCGTGAAATGCCAAAGCTCCTAAAGCTATCCAAACAACAAAACCAATTAGGAATCAAATATTGAAATACATGAGCCTATGGGGGAAATTCTCATTAAAAGCATTATGTTATCATACATCATGATTGAATCAATTATGCTCCTGCTGTAACACTTAGAAACTAGAAGTTTAGTTTTGTAACCTGCTAAATAGCTGAGGCTGGAGAAGTCTCAGGCCCTTGTTGAGAATCTAATACAGATGTTGTAATGAATAAATAGTTAGTAAAACTGTTTTCTAATAGTTAACAATAGTTCATGGCCTAGGCTAGATTTACTCTCTGTCTTTTGCCAAGAAGTTTTCTTCCTGCAATGAGAAAAATAAATTAATGCAGAGACTGATGGCTGGTCAAAGTGCTGAGAATAAGTGACAGTTGAGTGTTCAACCTTTTATGTTAAATCTATCTCATAACATATAAAGTCTAAGAAACATGACACAAGAGGGTATGGTAAGAAAGTTTGAGTTTCAGGATGGAGTGATATGCTGCACAGCACTGTCTTCTGAATGCAATGTGACCACTGTTCTCAAAAACATATTTTTCTCAACAAGTTTAAATTTTGTTGTAGCTCTTCACAAAATATTGAATTTAGTAAGGTAGATAGAAATGACTTTGAAAACATACACACACACACACACACACACACACACACACACACACACACAATTTCTGACCATTAGATTACAGATTTTTGAAAAGAAGACTTTCTTTGGATCTCCAACCCCAAATAATGACATAGAGACTTTGTGTTTAGTATGAAAGCATGGCCTTAGCTTTAACTTGTTCCTAACATGCTCTTGGATCAAGAACAGAGAGGAAGAACAAGGAAAAAGAGACCATTATAAATGAAGACCCCATTGGATTAGGAAGAAGCAAAGTGCTGGAGAGGTCCCCAGAAATCCACAAAGATACCTCCACAATATACTATTGGCAATGGTCAAAGAAAGCCCAAACTGACCTACTCTGGTGATCGGAGGGCCAAACACCCCAACTGTTATGGTAGAACTTTCATCCAATGACTGATGGAAGCAGACATAGAGATCCACGACCAGGCCCCAGGTGGAACTCTGGAGTCCAGTCAGCCAGAAAGAGGAGGAATTGTATGAGCAAGAATTGTTGAGAACATGATAGGAAAAAGCACAGGGACAAATAGCCAAACTAATGGAAACACATGAACTATGAACCAATAGCTGAAGAGCCCCCAACTGGATCAGGTCATCTGGATAAGTGAGACAGTTGATTAGCTTGAACTGTTTGAGACCCCCAGATAGTGGGACCAGGACCTGTCCTTAGTGCTTGAACTGGCTGTTTTGATGGAGCCTGGGGCCTATGCAGAGACATTTTGCTCAGCCTGGGTGAAGGGAGAAGGGGACTGGGCCTGCCTCAACTGAATATACCAGGCTGAGCTGAATCCCCCGGGGAGTCCTTGCCCTGGAAGAAATGGGAATGGAGAGTGGGTTGGGGGAAAGGCGGGGGTGGGCAGGAGCATGGAGGACAGGGAAATCTGTGGCTGATATGTAAAATTAAATTAAATTATAAAATAAAAAAGTTTTGAAAAACCTAAAAAAAATTTCTTGAAGTTAACCCATTTATATTAACTACACTCTGCCATGTTGCTCATTACCTCCATACCATATGTCTGACTTCTTCCAAGTCTGGCTGGTGAATCCATTCACTCAGATTCTTCCCCAAAGTTCCAGTCTCTGCCTGGAAATTCCACCTATCCTCTCCTGCTTAGCTATTAGCTGTAGAAGACTTTATTAAATCCATCAGATGGTGCTTAGGCAGGTCAGGCAAAACAGACACATCTTCACATAGTGTGATCAAATATCCTACTACATAGCATCAAACCACTTGTATGCCATTAATTGCAAGTATGCAATAATTTATATTACTAATAAAGCAATCACAATATATATGAACATATGATAATAAGAAAACTTTGTAGTATTTATATTACAAATTTACCTATCCATTTCTGTTTTTCATTTTTAGCATAGCTAAGGACTATGGATATATCTCCCCAAGAAGAGCACAGAATTCAGCTTTGCCATGTAAAGAAATAAAGCCTTATTCTAGGAAAACTGTCATAAAACAAAAGTTATGACCACCAAAGAGGAGGAAAAGAGAAATATTGATAATAAGTTGGGTATGAGGAGAGAGTAATAAATTCTCTATGAATTTATTCTCTATGAATCTATATAGATTCTTTATGTTTACTAAATACTTCTAGCCTGAATTAAAGTAACTACAAGTTGAAAGGGAGACAAATAGAAAAATAATTAATCTTGGAAGAAAAATACATATAACTGGATTTGGTACAGCTTTTTAAAAATAAATTTTTATTATTTTTTACATATCTTCAAAAATATGTCATATTACTTCCAAGTAGTTATAAATATAGTGATAATATCAGGACTATGCTCTTCTACAAATATGTTAAGGTAAATTTATATAAAGCACATACTCAGATTCTCTAGCCAGTAAGAAAAGGACTTTTTAAAAATGCATGAGAGTAGCATTGAGTAAGAATTTTTGCCTTCAATTGAAAAACAAAAAAATGAGTACTGGAGAGAATATTCAGTAGTGAATAGCACTTTATGCTCTTGCAGAGTATCATAAGTCAGATGACTCACAACTGTAACTTGATCTCCAACAGATTAGAAACCTTCTTTTGTCTTCTACTTCATCATTGTGCCTACCTAGGAGATGTGTCAAACTATGATTTATTCAATTGAAAATATTTTGAAATGATACATTATTTTAATCACTCAACAAGTTTTGCTCAGACAGGTTTAAAAGAATTACTTATTTTTATGTATTATAGTGTGTAAATGGAAGCTTCTGTCCTACTAGAAACTCCAAAACACCCAGCAGCTACTTCTCAAATTATCACAGAAGAGCTTATATTAATTATAAATGCTGGGTGAGTAGCTCATACTTATTATTAACCAGCTCTTACACTTAAATAAACCCATAATTCTTATCTATGTTTAGCCACATGGATTGGTAGCTTTTCTCAGTACAATATTATCATTTGGCTTCGTGTCTGTCTGCAACTCTGACTCTGTCCATACCCCCCCCCCCCGAGAATCCTCTTAGTTTGGCTTTTGTGCTCAATCCCTTCCTGTCCAGCTATCAGTAAATTATGTTTGTTATTAACAATGAGCATAATCCACAGCATTTCCCCCCCTTTTTGTCTAATTAAAAATGAAGGTTGTAACCTTAACATAGGAAAATTATATACAACAAAATCATTTATTCAGTACGAATTACAGTTAAAATATGTCGTTGTATTTGGCAAAAGTAAAGAAAATACTCTATCATCTATCTTATCTTTATGAATCCCAAGTTTTCATCTAATTTATCTTTTATCATAACTAAGGAAATCTATAACTATAACTCTCTAGTCTTCAACTCCAGCAAAGACCCCAGTAGGATGAAATGTTACCTAATGACAGGGACATCAGGCTGCCAGGACAGTCACATAAAATCGTAATGTTGGGGCATCCAACTCTGGCTACAGACCTCACATATCTCACAGACTTTTCTGTGAAGCAGAAAATTTTGAAGGACTGTCCTTCAACAGCTACCTGCTGTGGGAAGCTGTGTATGCTGTGAATGTTTTGCTCTGACTGATTGATAAATAAAACTCTAGTTGGCCTGTAGCTATGCAGGAAGTATAATACAGGCAGGATAAACAAAGAAGAGAATGCTTGAAAGTGGAAGGTTGAGGCAGGAGATGCTGCCAGCCCCGCCACCATGAGAATCAAGACATAAAGTAGCAGTAAGCCTCAAGCCACATGGCAACTTATAGATTAATAGAAATGAGTTAGTTTAAGATATAAGATGTAGATAACAAGAAGCCTGCCACAGCCATATGGTTTATAAGCAATATAAACCTCTGTGTGTCTATTTGGGTCTGAGCAGCTGTAGGCCCCATCGGAACTAGAGAAAACTCCAACTACCGCCACCTTTCTTGTATCCTGCTGGCCACGTTGGGACAGTAACTGTCTACAATTTAGGCTAGGGCATTTTCTTTGCCCACATGGCTAGCTATTGCCATAGGAAAACAAACTCCATATGGAGTTTCTTCAATGCCCATCATCCTCTTTGAAGTAATTAGTGTTGTCAAGAGCAGATGTGTCTTACTGTTGAGAAAAGTCTAAGTTCTTAAAACACTTTAAATGTCATATTCTGCAGGTCTTTGAAGTTTTTGAAGGTTGCCTATCTATCTGAAACATATCTCTGTATATATACATAGAAAACTGTTATGACTGTAAATTTGATTATTATACATGACTATTAATCTGTATTTGTTAATTACACATTGCATTTTTAAATGAGTTGCATAAACATAACATCTTAAACAAGAATATAAATAAACATACAATATAAAAATTAACTTTAAATTTATATCAATAAGCCAAAATCTATACCAATGTAAAATATGTAAGATTAATAGTTGATTTTTGGATTAAAGTAGATCTATTAAAGTAGATTCAATGATCTACTGTTTCTCCCTTCATAATAATCTACCCTTTTCCACATCATTTCTATATCATATTACCATTTTTTCTTTAGAAAGAGATTTACTATGACCAATAACAATTTATAACCAACCCCCTAAACAAAGACAAACATCAATGATCTATTTTTGGGGAATGTGGGTATAGTTCTCTAGACTACTTCCTCTTGATTGAGGGTGCTGGTAATCTTTTTGGGACCCCTAAAAAACTTAGGATAATTGTTAAATCTTGGTTGTAGTAGTCTGTGATTTTTGATCATCTCAGTGAGTAACCTTGATATTTTTTTGGATGCTGGATCATTTGGGATATGGTTTTTATTTTTGCCTGATCCTCTTGTTCTGAAAATACATAAACTTTTAAGGGTAACATACATATCTGTATTAATACAATTGTAAAGTCTGTATTGTACTTATGTCAGCCAAAGATATTTTTTTTATGTTTGAGCAGATGAAATATACTCCCTTCATCATAATATTATTTCCCACTTTTTAATGTGGGGAAAAACTTTTTTTAATCTAATTCCCCTCTTTTAGAATTCCCAGTTATCTCACCAAATCTGCTAATGTCACAGTGAAGATGACAGTGAAGTGTGAGGCTGACTGTTGCTGCTTCGAACAGTAGTAGCCCAAGCAGGTGTCAAGGCAGCCACCTAGTGCAGCAGCAGCCTGAAGAGGGGGTCCAGGGAAAGCCCACAGCCCACTGGGAGGGGGAACAGCTGTCTGAAAAACACATATGGAGGATCATGAGGAAGAGGCACATGTGGCAGGAGCTGCCTGAAGGCAAAGCTGGCTAGTGGTGACTCCAGTGGCATTTGGAGCCCATGCACCTGTGAAGTTTGGTGCAGAGAAGCTGCAACAACAACAAAAAATTCCCAAACTCACTCAGTGACTACTGTGGGAGCCCCTGTGTGCAGCTCCAGTGTGTGTTGGTGGCTGCAAAGCTATGGGCAAGCAGGTTTTTTGTGAATTAATGCCCCACATTGGGTGCCACTTGTAAACTATCTCACTAGCAACTCCCAGATACCCAGCAGCTGCTTTCCAAATTACCACACAGAGGCTTATATTAATTATAAATTATCAGCTGGTAGCTCAGCCTTATTATTAACTAGCTCTTACACTTAAGTTAACCCATTATTCTTTTCTATGTTTAGCCACGGTACCTTTTCTCAGTATATCATTCTTGTCTCCTCTACATCTGATGACAACTCTGACTTCACCCTTTCCCTTCCCAGAATTCTCCTAGTCTGGCTTTTGTGCTTAATCTTTTCCTGCCCAGCTATTGACCAATCAGCTTTATTCTTAACAATGAACAAAATCTACAGCAATAGTGCATAGTATTTTTATTAGTGTAAGACCAACTTTCAAAGCAATAACAATTAAATTCAAATATTTTGTTTGAGGTGGGCCTACTAGATAGATTTCTTCAGTGTTCACAATACAGTGACAGTCCATATGGATAGGTACTAGTGAACAAATAGATAATATGTCAGTGTCATTAATATCTATCAGAGATAACAAAGAATAATTAATTTGCAACACTCAGAGGTGACAACTGCACTTACCTCCCCCCATTGCTGATCTAGGTGGAAAGGTTGAAGTTCATGACAAGGAAACAAGAAAGAGTGGAAACATCTGTTGAATGTCCAGTGAATTTTAAAGGGTCCAAGTCTAACTTTTCTCACTAACCATGTGGTCTCGTTTTTTGACAAAACATGACTGATACATCTGAAGAAAGAAGGAGCTAGCAGTTAAATCCTTCTCTGCTTACTTCTGAGGCAGAGAAAAGGGATGGGGCAATCCTTCCCTGGGACTATAGCTAGCTGAAAGGAAAAATACTTATCAGCCATACACATCACTCCTGCATGAAATGAATTGAGTGGACTTTCTATTCATTCTTTTTGTTAATTTATTTTTTTAGTTTTTTTTTTTTTATATCCCAACCAAAGTTTCCCTTCCTGCCCCCCTTTTCCCAAAACATATCCCTCATCCCCCCCTACCAAATCGACTGTTCCTCCATTGATTTTTCTTCATATACAGACCAAATACCCATGGATATCATCTAGCCAAGGTATATCAAGTTACAAGGAGACTAGGCACATCCTCTTCTATGAGGCAATCCAGTAGGAGGAATGGGTCCCAAAAGCGGGACATCAGAGTAAGAGAAAGCCCTACTCTCACTGTTAGGAATCCCAAAAGAAGACCACATTAAACAACTGTGACACATATGCAGAGGCCCTAGGTCAGTCACATGCAGGCTCCCTGGTTGTCTTTTCAGTCTCTGTGAGCCCATGTGAACCCAGGTTAGTTGGTTCTATGTTTTTTTATGGTATCCTTAACCCTTCCAGCTCCTATAATCCCCCCTTCCATAGAATTCTCTGTACATGACTTAATATTTGGCTGTGGGTCTTAGCATCTATCTGTTCACATCAGTTTCTGGGTGAAGCCTCTTTCATGACAGCTGGGCTAAAAAAAAAACAATCTATGAGAACAGCAGAATATCATTAGGAATGATTTCAATAAATTCTTTTATTTTATTTTCTGCTTTTTTTGCCATTCATATTTGGTTTTTATTCTAGGCAGTTGGGGTATCCAGTCTCTGAATCCTGGTCTTCAAGGATGAGCTCACTCTTAGAGTAAGAGTCTGCAACTGGGCCAGCAATCACTTGGTTGCTGCCACAATTTCTGCATCATTTTTACCCCAGCACATCTTTTATGCAGAACACATTCTAGGTCAAAGGGTTTGTGGCTACGTTGGTGTCACAATCCTTTCACTAGGAAGTCCTACCTAGTTACAGGAGATGGATGGTTCAGGTTCTGTATCCCCCATTGTTAGGATTCTTAGCTAGGGTCACCCTCATAGATTCCTTGCAGTTTCCATTGCTCTAGGTTTCTAGCTCATCCAAGAGATGTCCCCAGATTCCAGCTGTCTCTCCTAGTACTCTCTCCCTCCATCTGCTACAACTTGATCCCTCTCCTGTTCCCATCTGAATTCCCCCCTCCAGGAACCTGCCCCTATCCACTGGCAATGCCTTTTCTATTTTTTGCTTCACAGTGAGATTTATGTGTTCCCCAGCTTGAGTCCTCCTTGCTATTTAGCTTGATGGATTTGCATTTCCCTGATGGATCCATGTGGATTGTAGTATGTTTCTCTTTTGCTTAAGGATAATATCCACTTATGAGTGACCACATACCATGTTTCTCTTCCTGAGTCTGGGTTACCTTACTCAGAATAATCTTTTCTAGTTCCATCCATTTGTCAGCAAATTTCATAATGTCATTGTTTTAAACTGAGTAATACTCCATTGTATAAATATATATCATAATTTCTTTATCCAGTCTTTGATTGAGGGACACCTAGGTTGTTTCCAATTTCTGTCTATTACAAATAAAGCTGCTATGAACACAGTTGTGCAAGTGTCCTTGTGCTATGACAGAGCATCCTTTGGGTATATACCCAGGAATAGTATAATGGATCTTGAAGTCGATTGATTCCCTATTTTCTGAGAAACTGTCATATTGATTTCCAAAGTGGCTGTATAAGTTTGCACTCCAAGCAACACTGGCAGTAGAGAAGTTTTCCCCTTGCTCAACATCCTCTCCAGCATGAACTGTCACTTGTGGTTTTGATCTTAGCCACTATGACAGGTATAACATGGAATCTCAATGTCGTTTTGATTTGCATTTCCCTGGTGGCTAAGGATGCTGAGCATTTTTTTAAGTGATTCTCACATATTTGGGATTCTTCTGTTGAAAATTTGCTTTTTAGATTTATACCCCACTTTTAATTGGATTTTTTGGGTTTTGATGTCTATTTTCTTGAGTTCCTTATTCATTTTGGATATGAGCCCTCTGTTGATATTGGTTTGGTGAAGATCTTTTCCCATTCTGTGGGCTGCTATTCTCATAGAAGTAAAAATAACAGGGACCGGTAAGAGCTTAAGATGAACAGATACCCACCTTGGTAAAATGGTCCATGTGTGGTTGGCTTGCAAATACTGTTGTCCACAAGAATTTATAGATACGGCTGTTGAAATGTTTAAATGAATTATGAATAAGAAGCGAGTTGAGTCTTGGCAGAACAGACTATCAACACAGTCATCATTATTCCCATACTCCCTCAGACTACTTCCTCCCTCCTTTATTTCTTATTATAACCCTTAAACATGCTCTCTGTTTTAGTTCAGATAGAGCTTGGGCTAGACCTGTTGGTGCTAAAATGGGCAAGTCAGGCCCATGAACAGCATGATAGCATGATACCCATCCCTTTCACACACCCCCTCCCCCCGTGGTGTCACTAATGCTCCTGCTTAAGCATCTAATATTTCTTTTTAAAGTGGTTGTGACAGGACCGTCTGAGAGAAGGGCTTGGTAGCAAGGGGCCAAACAGCTTCTAAATTCAAGTAGATTACTTCAGAAAAGAATCTAATGAATACCCCATTGTTTTTATGGATTTGGGGGCAAAAAAAAAATCTCCAAGAGTTCTGTGTCATTTGTCATGAGCCCAACAGTTTCCTGCTCAGCAGGGTGTTTAATCTGATTTCTAGAGATGCTGAGGAGTCAGCTGGTTCCTATGGGAGTGAGGAGCTGACACTCTGGGTTTTGCAGAAAAGCTAAAAGAGGAAGGGAGATAGCTACTTCCCAGCAATATTTAAGATTAACCTCCAGTAATTGGTTTCTCTTGTTTTCTGTAAGATCTAAAGTATTTGTATCAAATAAATTCAGTCAGTGAGTCAAAACCAGAGAACAACAGTGGTGTTTTCTAAAACCTGAACATTTTTTAATGAATAATCTCCTAGAATTCTGCAGTCCTGTCCCTACACTTCTGCTAGTGATTTCTAATTCCACTGGCAAAGTGCTATGAGCAATCTGGACCTGTAAAATTTCACTGGCTTTTACGCTGTCCTGTGGATTCTCTTAATACTTACTAAAAATTACTCCCATAGGTCTTTATCCCTTCCAATATCACAGGGATTGCTGCAAATACTGTAAATATTCTAGGTAGAGAGAGATGAGCTAACACACACACACACACACACACACACATTCACACACAGGTTAGCATTTTATAATAGCAGATAGCTATAGAAATATAAGGCTCTTTACTTCTGCTTTTATGGTATAAGGCCTGTTAAGGTAACTTAATTACCTGAAGATTTATTATGATTTATTTTATTGAGATGTTGCTTTAAAATTTATAATATGAATATATAGTACATCAAATTTTACTCTCACAATTGCAGTTCTAAAGACAGAGCAATAAGGAACAAGGACAATATGGGTGAACAAATATTTATCATTATGGGATGATGCCACTGAAATATCCTCTGAGAAAATAATGACAAGAAATAGGAGCACATGGAAAGGAACATATAAAATCTAAAAGGTATTGCTGAATAGTTTAGAAAATCATTAACATTTTCAAGCAAAATATGTTACTGTGATATACACATATATCACAAAGTAACTCCAAATTTTCAAAATTAAACTTTCCAGAAGTGTTTTACTAAGTTTGAGATGGGTCTCATCATTTAAACTGGTATGCAGTTCCTTTGAAAAACGGTGATATGAGTAAGCTTATTAAAAATGGATACCATTAAGTTATTCATTACTATTATAGAAATGTTATTTAACATTTCAAACATGTACCATTGGTACTAAATGAACTGAGTTATTGAAAATAATAAGGATTGATAACAAAAAGCACATTAATGTATAACACTGCTTAATATTAAAGTCTAAAACTACAGATCTACTACATGTGACTTTCTATCAGTAATTAAATTCAATCTCTTAATATTCCTTTAGCTGAACAAAACTTTACTGTTACCTATCTCTCTAGAATTTACTCATCTTGCATAACAGCAATTTGTATTAAATAGATACTCTCCACCATTCCTATTAAAACTGTCTGGAAACCAACTTTTATTCTCTTTCTGAGTTTGACAACTGAAATATTAATGTAAGTTTACATTGCAGAATGGGCAGTCCAAAACAATAAGTGTGTAAATAAATATATGATAAAATAGCCTTTAGTCTTCCTAAGAAAAGACTTCAATATGAGACAGCATGAAACCACATGAGGACACTGTGTGAGTGAAATAAATAAGTCAGAGGAAATAGGAATAATCTTACCCAAATGTATGAAATAGGCAAGTTCTTACAAAGAGAGTAAAATCTTTAATTGTCTTTATGAAAAACTTTATCCTTGTTTTTTAAAACCATTCTTATCTTGATAAGATTATTTTCTTGTAAGTTCAGCATCTTCAGAAAATTTCACACTTGCTTATTTAACATGACACTTAAAAATCTGATAAAACAAAACAAAACAAAAATCTAATCAAGTATCCTTGAAATATGAAGGACCATAGCACCTCATTTGCTTTCAAAAAGTACCTTAGTAAGTAAAATTTGTATTTCATATTGTATATCAGAAAACATAGACCTGGCTACATTGAACAATTACACAAAACAAATATCAAATAATATATCTAGACAGAAGGGAAGAACTAACCCCAGTGCACTTATTATTCCAATTATAACATTTTAAAGATCTGTTTTTATTTGTGTGTGTATATTTGTGTGTGTCTGAATGTGTTTGTGTGTGTCTGAGTGTGTGTGCGTGTGAGTGTGTGTGGCATGAAAGAGGATGCCTATGGAGAGAGGGCACCTCTAAGGGCTGAGATGTGCTTTGAAGGTGGATCTAGTTGGGCCTCTGTGCTCATGCAGAGAATTCTGCTGTATTCTAGATATAGTAACCCGTTTAGTTATGATCTAGTTAAATGCAGTGTGTCCCACTGTCTGGATCAATGCTGTTCAAATCAGTAGAATCCTCTATTGCATGAATTTCTAAAGGTCTTGTAATAAAAAACAAAACAAACAAACAAAACAAACAAACAAACAAACAAAAAACCACAGAGCCAGATTTTGGGGTAAATGCTGAAGATCAGAGAGACAAAGGAACAAGCCACTGCCACATCTTACCTTTAGGACTTCTCAACCTGAAAAGGCTCTCTAGCCAAAAGGGTTCTAACTGAAAAAGCCTCAGCAGAAGTTTCTAGTACCTGTCTCCTCGCACCTTATATATCTTTCTCTGCCCAACCATGTTACTTCCTTCTTAGTGCTGGGATTAAGGGTGTGTGTGCCTCCCAAGTACTGGGCGCAAAGGCATGAAATCCCAATTGCTGAGATTAAGGGCATGTGACTCCCAAGTATTGGTATTAAAGGTGTGTGCCATCACTGCCTGACTCTCTTTGTCTTTTAAACTGAGTCAATGTCATGTAGTCCAGGGTGGCATTGAACTCACAGAGATCTCTGCCTCCTGAGTGCTAGGGATAAAGGTGTGTGCCACCACTGCTTGGCATCTGTGTTACATGTTCTGTTCTCTGATCTTCATGCAAATTTTATTAGGGTACATAATATATCACCACAGCCCTCCATGAAGTCACAGATTTTTTTTTTTCTGAATACATTTTATAAGCCCCAAAACTCAGACTTTAAACCATTCTTCAGTAGGTCCAAGCATTGGTCTAATATTATGCCCATCATCCTCTCCAATACAAGGGTTATTGAAAGTTTCATTTGACAATTAAGGTACAGGAGAACTGTATGCCTAATAAGTTTGGGCAGTATAAACCAGACATGGATAATATAAATTAGTTTAAAAAATTATCAGACATTTGTGAAAATGGAATTCCAAGTAATGGACATTTTTCCAGAATCTCATACTGGGTGAAGAAAAAAGAGAGGGAACTTCCCAGAGTTGTAAACCTGGTCAAAACACCTTACAGAATTAGGTTGAATATTAGGCAATGATTTTTTTTCAGTGTAGGGGAGGAGCACACATTGAGTTTGCCTACTTAGATACATATCTTTGGCACTCTAAAGTTTAATCTCACTTCAGGATGGTGAATACTGACATGAAGGAGGGGTGGATTTACTGGAACATTGTCTATTTTCCCAATGTGGCCACTGCTTTCCAAGATAAATTTGCTCTGGTAATTGGCTTACTTAAGATTGGTTAGCTAAATCTAATTTAGAGAACAGGCTGTTACCCTCAAATTTTATAACAAAATCAGGAAAAAGCATATTGTAACATCCCAATCAATGATAGGAGACTTCTCAATTTTATTATATAGCAGATCATGCTGTCTTTTGATTTTAGTTTTATGGTCTTTTCTTGAGATATTTTCCACTCTTCTCAGTCTTATCAAAAGCTTCCAATACCTTCTGAATCGCTTTGAAAGATTCAAGTAGATGAGTATTAATTGTTTCATGAAACATTTGAAAACATCAGATTTTGTTTTTGTCAAAATTCTATTTAGTTTAAGACATATAGCTCTTCCTGCAAAAATCCCTGCACTTTCTCTGTACACATATTCACTGAGGAAATTTTGATTATAATAAATAATTCTGAAAAGTGCATGGAGTTATGGTTGCTATGTGGAAAAATTTATGTCATCAAAGCACATAATATGAAGCATCTTGTACCAAAGGGAAGGAGAGAGGGCCAGGATGGGGTTCCCCTCATTTCTTAGATCTGCTCATAAATCAATCTTATATCCTCAAGAAGGATCTGCTTGTGCTGCTTTTCAACATACAGATGCGGCTGCTCTGCGTTCAAAGCCCCAGCTGAGCTCCTGATCATACCTGACATTGCTGACTAGGGCACAAAAAAGATGGCCTCAGCTCCTGCAGCTTCCACCTACAGTGACTCCAGATGTCATCTGTACCCTTGAGGCTGATAAACTGATGGCTTAAATGAAAAAAAATCAAACTACCTGAGTCGTTTATCTCTAAAACTGAGCACTGACATAATTATTTGGATTGATGTGGAAACTTTCAGCTAGAAGACACTGTGATGTTGAGCCACACTAGAATGAATGTTACTTTGTCAAATTAACATATGCTCCACTGCAGTGTCCTAACATTGTTCTATATATCTGCATATTACTCATTATTTTACCCATTCAATGTCTTTTTATCTCTTCATCTTTCAGCGCCAGCATCCATATGATGACAGACACATTTTGGTCAGTACTTTGACCCTCTTTGTACTTCAGCCCTTGCAAATGTGAATGGCTGGAAGGATCTTCAAATTCGATGCATTCTTATTATATTGTTGCAGTCGATTTTGGAAGGCTTAGACTTAAGCAACCACAACAAAGACACTTACTTTCGTTGTACTTGCTACTTTGGAAAGGTAAGTCCAGTCCAGGTCACGTGATGATAGAAGAGAACAGTAAGATAGACAAGAGAAAAGAACAAAGGAACAAAAATGGAAATGGAAGCAGGAAGAGAAAGAAAATGGCGAGACGATTTTGACTCTTATAATGAAACTCAAGTTTTTCTCTAAGATTTATCTTCCTTTCAATTTGTGTGTGTGTGTGTGTGTGTGTGTGTGTGTGTGTGTGTGTGTGTGCCAGTGACCACAGTGCCCTTGGAAGCCAGATGTTTGTTTCCTGTGGAGTTGGGCTACAGGCAACTGTGCACTGTGCACTGACATGGTTCTTACACAAAATATTTGTTTTCTGAAAAAAAAAATGATCTTTTAACTTCTAAACCATCCTTCCAGTCTCTTATAATCGTTTTTTTCTCATCTTCCTTTGGGTTTTCTGAGTTCTGATGTAGCACAAAACTTAAAATGTCCTATTAATAAGAACAAACCCTGGCAGGTACTGGGGTAAATGCTGAAATATCAGAGAAAGAGAACAAGCCACGTTTAACCTTACCTTGCCAACTTCTCAACTGATCTTGTTTCCTCAAACTGGAAGCCTCTGAGTCTTCATCTGAATCGATCTCAGCTGAATTGCTGCTACAAGCCTAAAAGCTTAAAGGACTCTAGTTCCTGGTCCTCAAGCCTTATATACCTTTCTGCTTTCTGCCATCACTTCCTGGGATTAAAGGCGTGTGTCATCGTGTCTGGCTGTTTCCAGTGTGGCTTTGAACTCACAGAGATCCAGACATATCTCTGCCCCCTGAATGCTAGGATTAAAGGTGTGTATATCACTATTTTCTGGCCTCTATGTCTATCTAGTGGCTGTTGTATTCTCTGACCCCAGATAAGGTTATTAGGGTGCACAATATATTGGGGAACACAATATCACCACACCCTGAGGGGAGAGATTTGATGATGACTTTCCATTTAAGGCTGAGTGTTCCAAGGTGTAATTCTTTGTGTAATACTTAGCTGTTAGGTCTCTGTATTTTTTTATATCTGCTGTGGGAGGTAGAGGGTTACTTTGATGATGGCTGAACAAGACACTAATCTGAGTCAAGCAGAATATCATTAAGAGTCATTTTATGACTACAGTGTTCTTTCTTTGTTTTTTTTTTTGTTTGTTTGTGTTTCCTCCCTTCTTCCTTCCCTTCTTTCTTTCTTTCTTTCTTTCTTTCTTTCTTTCTTTCTTTCTTTCTTTCTTTCTTTCTTTCTTTCACCATTTATTATTTGGTGTTACCTTAGATCACTGATGTATCTATTCTCAGATTCTTGGTCACCTAAGCAGTATTAGAGAATGGTTTTCATCTCATGAAGTGTACCATAAATAAAATCAACTATTGGTTGGTTATGCTTACAAGCATTGTGCCACTGTTGTGCTAGCCTATCTTGCAGGTAGTACACAATAAAGGGTTTGAGGCTGTCTTGGTATATGAATTTTTCTTTTGATAGCATAATGAGCATCTATGTTTCTAACACAGGCACTGGAACATAAGGTTGAAGGCTTTATGAAGGCACCAATTTATATTCAATGGGTTGTGTAGGTATTGTCTTCAGTAGTAGGAACTTACTTTGTGGAGAGCAACCTATAGTTTTATCAAAGGTCTGTGTTATTTGGCAATTCTCATGGGAACCCTTTGGCCAACAATTCAATTAGATGTAATCCAACCTAATAATGGAAGCTTCCTTTAGTGACCAGAAGTGACCAGTTATGACTCTGTTTTTCCATTTTTTTTTGGTGATTTTATTTATATTGTCTTCATATACTTATATAATTTAGGATTTCAACTGAATTGTTTCTAGAGTACCCCTTAAATTTTCCTTAATTTTATCTCTCTATATATATATTCCCTCCAACAACCCCCTCTACAATCACTCTGGGTAGTGATTTGGCTGGAATGGGAAAATCAAGTGTTTTAGGTTTGTTTGTTTTAACAATACCTACATTGTTCATTATTAGGAACAAACACAATGTAGCTACATATTACTTTTAAACTGTAAGGATGTATATTTTTGGACTCTCAATTAAATCATTCATCCAAATTTTCCTGTTAAAAATCATTTCTCTAATTGTGATATTTTCTCTATAAATAGACTTTAGTACAGAAATTCATAAAAAATATTTTTCTAAAGAAGCACAAGTTGATTTAATTCAATGTCTATTTCATATGAGGCATCTTTTCATTGCTTTCACATACAGTACAGGTATTGATTTTCAGAGATTAATAATCATAAACAATTGGTTTGAATTCACAGATAAATAAATGGAATATATAATTCCTTTATATTTTGTATTTTGACCATCTTGCATTTGTACCTCTACTTTTTAATATAAAATTGTACACTATTTTCCACCTCCTATGAATAGACTTTTTTCTCCTGTTACTAACAAATACATTTCTATTATTGTGTTTTCAGTCATTATTGGAGATCTTTCAGTAAATTAAAAATATGTCTCTATCAAAATGATTAACTTATACTTCTTTCCTAAAATTTAAGAGTGCATTATCTTGACAATGTATTTTTATCTCATGTAACATTTTTATTATGAAATAATCAATTCTTCTCCATAGAGTTATGGGTTCCATTTTTTTTTGGTTGAAAAACACACCTAAATGTTCTCAGAACAGATAAAATGTTTTTACTGATGAATACTAACATACAGTTTTTATATAAATGACCTTCAGACAGAAGAAATATAAGAAACTATTTAATGCATTCATATCTCCCTGCATCCTCTTAAGAAACAAGAATTCTCTGTGTCCTAGTTTCTATGCTAGATCCAAGAGATACAAAGGTGAAAAAAACATAGTCCTTGTCCTTGAGATGTTCAAGTGCAGGAGGCAGGCAATGAACTAAAAGGAAACTTCAACACACTGTATTTAGTATTGGAAACATACAAATGTCTCTTTCATTATAAAACTGTTTTTATGTTAAATATTTGCTTGTGTAAATATTTTGTACCATAATGAATTAAAGGGATGTGTTTCCTTCAATAATATAGGTAAAAAAATCTTAATTAGAACTTTCTTCGCTAAAATATTTTGGTCAATTTTAATATTATTTAAAACTTACAATATTAACTTGAAAACAATCAAGATTTACTGTATGCCTTGTGGTTTATTTAAAAATATGTGGTGTTTTTACTTAACTATAATAACAGCTTTTATTTCTTTGTTTTTATTTAGTGAAATAATAACTATTTTACTATATTTGGATTTACATTGGTTTTCACTTCTCTCTCCTCCCTCAAGTCTTCCCATACATTCTTCCTTGCTCTCTTTCAACTTCATAGTCTCCTATTTCATAAATGTTGATTCATACTATTAAGATATAAAAATAAAAAGAAATAAAATGCTTTTAAAATCTCTCTGTTATAAAATATACATAGTAAATAGGATTAAGAAAGTCTCTTGCTTTGTAGCCAAGACTGGCTTCAGAACCCTGACAATCACCTTTCTTAGTCCTGAGATTATAGGCCAGAGCTACCAGTCTCAGATTTCTTTTTAACATCTTAGTGTAAATGTATAACTGGTATAAACATTCTTCTAATATACCAACTACATTTCTTAGCTATTGCGCTAGAAAATGACTCACATTCAAAAGACACTGTAGTTTCATAAAGTCACAAACCCTTCCTGATTAGGAATTCAGTTTTACCAGGATCAGACAAACATGGTAATACCTGTGCTTTGAAAGGTATAGACCTGGTAGTCATGTCAGGGTGAATTAAAGGTAAAAAAAAATTCTGTAGATATCTCTGGCTAGAAGCTGTCTTCTCTTGTCAGACTCCAAACACTTAACAACACAAAATGACTATGTCATCTTCAATATCCAATATCTAATAGCTTGCTAGAACCTTTTCTTGAAAACAAATGTTTTAAAAGACAGCGATTTTTCATTGACAAGGGCATGATGGCTGAAGACCAACACACACAAAACCAAGAGAGTTTACTTTTCAAGGACATCAACAGGTCTATAAATGGCTTTCTCTGCCAATTTTAAATCATGAGCTTAAACATGATTTTTGTCTGTTTTTAACATTTGTATGTATGTATGCATATATGTATGTATGTATGTATTATTGTAGGTATGTTATTGGGTGTTAAATGTCTACAATGCAGGTAAGAGTGGAGCTTATTTCTGAGACACAGTATCTCCCAGCATACTTCTTGATCCTATGGCTCTGTCTGAACAATGACAATAACAGACATGGAAAAAAATCAACTGGGAAAGGAGCCCTCAACCCTAGACAAAGAAGTAAAGTCAACTAAAAGATGCTGAGAGGAGAAGAAATAGTACATTACTTTTACTGACTAATACAATTGGTTATCTAATACCAATGGTCATCCCTAAAACATACATACAAGTAATATTATACAGACTAAGTAGGTTATTTATAGGAATGTAATACATTAATTTAATAGAATAACATTTCTAAACAACTTTAGCCTTAAGAAGACATTAACTTCATTTTTCTTTGGAGGAATTTTGTTGCTGTTGTTTTCTGCCATGGAAGGAGACACTATATCTGTCAAGATTATATACTGTGTGCACATTTTGAAAGACATTCTGAAACTGATGCTGGAAACAGGACTTCTGGAATCATGAACAAGCAGAGTAAATTTATCTGTGAAGGAAAGATTATTAGTATGGCAACATCATTAAGACAAAGATAAATTGTCTTTTTGTTGTTGTTGTTGTTTTTGAAACAGGGTTTCTCTGTGTTGTTTTGGTTCCTGTCTTGGATCTCACTCTGTAGACTAGGCTGGCCAAACTCTGAGATCTGCCTGGCTCCACCTCCTGAGTGCTGAGATTAAAGGCAGGTGCCACCACCGCCCAGATAAGATGAATTGTCTTATGCTCAGAGTTGAATTTTCAAATAATCTGGAATATAGTAGAAGTTTATATTTCCAAATAAATTAATAAAATTCAGTGCTCTATGGTCATACTTCTGTTTTAGTAGATAATAAGATCTACTTTAAAGTGATACTAACACTCTAAAATTATGAAGTAGTATTTCAAATATATGGACTATGATTGTTTAATTATTAACATCAATCATAAAAGAAAAAAAACTGTCACAGTGAAAAAAATCAATTCTTAGTCTAGAGAAATAAGTACAAACTGAAAACAGGTTTTCTGACATAAGAATTGTCCACATATTAATGAATATTCAAATATACAAAGATTTTAGCTCCATTAGCATAGATGTGTGAAGCTAAAAATGGGATCGTGTACAAAAATTCTATAAAGAAGTTTTATATTTTATCATAGTTTTCATCAAAGAATAAGATATTCTAAGGAAATTTGGAATGATATTGTAAATGTATCTTGAAGAGTCACATATGAGAAATGGGAATTGAGTACCCCTATATGTATAGACAATAAGAATAGTAAATCTAATTCTTCTTAAAAATTCTATTGTTTCCATAAACCCTAATGACATAATTCAGATAATTTACACATATCACCATCATATTCCCACTATCTTAAAACAATAACAATATTATAATTTATTGTCCATTCAACTTCTGGGCAACTTCTTGAAAAGGCTGGCAGTACCAATGTAAACAAATGTTCTTCTGTACATTTTCTATTTATAAGAATTCTACAGAGAGAGAAAATGCATTTCTACAGCTTTACTTGTCAACAATGATAAATGCCACTGAGGGAAATAACTTAAGGCTAAAGAATACTTCTAAATGTAGAAACACTCACTTAATTTTATTTTCTATTCCTTATTTAACAAATTTTATGGAACATGTATAAGCAACTTGAAATAAATGTGTATAACAGTGAAATGTCTTAATAATCCACTTCCTTGTGCAAATAATATGTACACAATATTGATGCAAAGGTGCATCGGTGGCTTTTCATGTGTTATTAGTGTTAAAAAATAAATTTGTACAAATGATACACTCAGTAAATTGACTTGAAATTTTTTGTCACAAAATGGGCAGAGAATTTTGTCCATATAATTGATAAGGTCTCCACATAAGACCAAGAAATTTAGAATTCTATTTTCAAAACAAAATAATTTTGTATAAAAGCAATGGTAGCGGTGTGCAGGGGGAGGTTTTATATGAAGAAACCAAGCAGTAAAAAAAACACGTGAGGTCTTCTAAGTCTAAATGTTATTCTCATAGGACATTAATAACTATGTGTTTATAATCATGCTTAGATCAATGAGGCTAAACAATGGCAATTTTAATGAATTAAAGTAGAATACATAATGAAACACACCATGAGTGATCATAAAACTTATTTTTAGCATTGTTTTCTGTGTTAAAGTAACTGGTAATATTTTTTTTATTATTAAAGTTTCAAAAGTTTAAAGTTATTAATGTTTTAATATAATGAAGTGGGTGATATTGTTGCTCCATTTAGGGCTGGACACTCAACAATTAGTTATTCTCAGTATTTTGACAAGGTAAGACATCAAGCAATAACCTTCACACACTTCCAAAAGATTTTCTGAGAAAGCCTGAGAACAGCATTAATATACCAGTATAAACTGATATATTTGGCAGGCAGTTTGATTCAGCATAATGCCAGTTTAGCAATGCCAAAACAAATAAACAAACAATAGTAGTATGTTTACCCACAAGACCTATGACGTCCCCAGCAATGGGCATTTGACCTAGTTTACAGCACAAAACACCAATTCTGTACTATTCAGTGTGCTGAAATCCATTCAGAAAGTGTTTGGTTACCTCCATAAGAACTGTAACAAAATTGCTCATGTGAGGATATCTTATCTTAGAGGTCATGATTGTAACTCACAATGTTCATAGCTAGACCAATGGAAGATTTTCCCCTACAGCACCCTAAATAGTACCTTCTAACATTAGGGGAGAATCTACTACTATTATTCTGGTAAATGAGCATATTATTAAACTTTTCCTTAATAACTTATTATTATCTTCATAGATTAGTACATCTGTCATCCATCATCAGAGAAGCCTCTTTTAGTGATAGATGTCAGTTAATATGAATGCACACAACTAGCTGAAGTGCAGCACATAAGAGTCTATAGAGTCCACAGACCTAAATGGGAAATATATTCCCTTGCCTGTTATGAGCAAGATAGTAGATAACCAGTCTAACAAAAGCTATATATTATTATGTTGAAAGTAATCACACAAGTTCACACTCTAACTTAACTACAGTTCTAAACCTATCTCCCCAAGGCTGCTCACCTGTGCAGTAATGTATCTTAGCTGAAATTCAGGCCCAGTCTCTAAAAGAAGTTTCTGATTTGAGGGTCAGGATCTTGGGGGAGGCTCTCCAGCCACAGGGCAGATCCCTGTGGAGTCACTTCAGAAGTGCAGAGCAGAGCACTGTTCTTGTTCTCTGCTTAAATACTGTCCAGTGGGCATCATGGGTTGTAGGACTATGTCTGGTAATCTTGGGTGAGTGATATCACTAAGTTCCGGTTATCAGGTGCAGCCTTAGGTGTAGTGGGGATCCCAACTAAGCTATTTTTACTTGTCTAAAGGCATTTTACATTATACCCATTACATTGCCCTTTTTCCAAGGTTCAAGGATAACTGAGGAAGAGGGAGCAGAAAGATTATGAGAGCCAAAGATTGTGAGTTTCTACATGGAAACAGGCTTTTCCAGACAATGCAGGGCATTTCCACATATTAATTCACAGCAGGTATGACATAATGCACTAGACCTGCATGAACTCCAGTGGAACAGAAACACAATGTAGACAGGGTAAGTGGACACAAATTCCAAAACCTAGATAAGGAGCTAGTCCCAACGATAGCTGTTGAAAGGAGCATGTTTCCTTTAAGGATGGAAGCCCTTCTAGGTGGATCATATTGTTGACCAAATATCCAAGGGTGTCAAAGCAGCATACCTTGTTCACAGCTGATTTAAAAAAAAAAAAGCAAGAACAGAATGTTAGGTGGGTATTGAAGAGTGTGGACCTAGAAGGAGTTGGGGATAGGGTGATTATAATCAACATATGTTTAATGAGATTCTCAAAGAAGTAAAATATAGTGTATAAAGAAAGATGGGAACATGAGATGGAATGGCAAACTTTTTAGCCAAGGTCTGAAAGGGTTTTGGAGGAAGAGAGGGACAAGTGGATACAATCCAATGCATTGGCAACATGTGGGAATTTCTTAAAGAATGAGTGATATACATAAAAAGTTCACTGAGTAATCATGGAAGTCCTTGTTCAGAAAGGAGGTTGAAAAATGACACGCTGCACTAAGAACAAAGGTGTGAGTGGAGTGACAGAGGGATGACAACTCGCTGCTCTAAATTCTTATCACATGATTTTAACTTTGGTGTGGATTCTGAATTAGAGAAGGAGCTAGACTTGTCCAGAAGTTTTGGTAACTATCTGTCTGGAACATCTGAGGCAGGTTTAATCTGTATGAACTCAATCAGGAAAAATTTCCTGGCATGTAAGAGAATAGGGTTTTCTTCATTCATTTTTGAACACCCTCAGTATACAAAATCTAGCTATTTCTCTCTCTTTTTTTTTAGTTACTTTTCTTTTTTAAAAGATTTATTTATTTATTTTTCAATTAGTTACTTTTCTTGTCAATGTGATAAAATGCCTTTAGGAGACAACTTAAACCATAAAAGGTGTATTTTTGTTACATTTTCCAGGGGGCATGTTACAGTTTGTCACAGAGGAAAGAAAGGTGACAAGAACATCTGGTAGTGGGTCTTGGTGTTCTGAGGACCAGAATAAACCACAACAGAATCAAGAACCACTATGATTGGCAAGGTTTAATTCTAGTAGCATGTATATTATTTATACCTGTCAAGTTCTATGTGCTAAATGTTTTCACCTCTAAAATGAGCTTCATCACCTGAGTGTGGTGATATTTTATTTGTATGTTAATAAATAAAGTTTGCCTGGAGATCAGAGAAAATAGGAAGCCGTTAACACAAAAGTCAGGCAGTGGTAGCACATACCCTTAATTCGATCACTTGGCAGACAGGATCTCTGTGTGTTCAAGGTCACACTAGGGAACAGAACCAAGCGTGGTGACACACCTTTAATCCTAGTACCAACCATAGAGCCCTGGAGGTCTGTACAGACAGGCATTGACAAGGAAGCAAGGTTGCTGGACTAAGAGCCAATGAGAGGACTGAACAGCAAAGCATTAAAGGCATGGGTAGACAGGAAGTAGCTCTTTCAAAGACATAGCATGGTGAGTTAAGGTTAGCTGGTGGCTCTCACTGTTTCCCTGATCTCTAAGGCTTTCACCCCTATATTTGGCTCCATGTTTTTTATTTAATAAGTCCACTTAGAAATTCGGCTATACCTGAGGATCAAGTGTCTACCACACAAGTGTATGACAGGCATTTCCCCTTCAAATTTTTTTAATTGACAGTAGATTCTTCTATTGTACAATATATCCCAACCACAGTTTCCTCTACTTCCTCTCACCACAGCTACCTGCCACCTTCCCGCTCTGCCAGGTCTATTACCCCTCCATTTCCTCTTTAGAAAAGAGCAGGCCTCCAAGAGACAACAGTCAAACAAGACAACACAAGATAAAATTAGACAAAGCAAAAGTCTTCATATTAAAGCTAGAGAAGACAAGACAACCCAATAAGAGAAAAAGAGTCCCAATAGTCTTCAAAAGAGTCAGAGACATATCCACTTCCACTGATAGGAACATCCCTACACCACCAAACTAAGGAGAAATCAAAGTAAGGTCTCCGCACTTAAGCAGCAGTTGCACAATTAGGAGACTCGGGATCAGATATTGGCAGAGGAAGCAACAAAATGTGTGGACAGTTCTCAGAAACACATTGAGGGAGGGTTATATGCAGCTCTGAGAATATAATACAGTAGTAGGACAATGATTAATATGCATATATGAAAATGTTACAGTGAGGCCCAGTATTTTGAAAAAAAAAAACGTATAAATAACTATCATTGAAAAGTAAAAACACACACACACACAATTCATTGAATATTAGAATTGCAAAAACACTTCATCCTATAATACGTTGTGTCAATAATTATTTTTCCTCAATTTATTAATTATTTGACTTTACTGAAAAAAGAATCCAGAGCCTTGCAAAAGCTAAATACCCTTCTATCATTGATATAAATCATTAGTTTCATGTCTTATTTAAAAGGCCCCTTGAAAGTCAACAAATATGTAGTCATGTTATATTTTTATTTATGTTTATATGTATGGGTAGCAAATGAATAATGATTTAAGTAGCCACAGATCACCTTCACTTTATAATATATACATATAGTTTTGTGAAAATATGCATGATAAAGTATGGCTAATTGAAAACAAAACATTAGGATGAAAGCATTTTCAAAATTCAGAAAAAAATAAAAATATGGCTTTAGTGGTGCATTAATAAGAGTATGTGAAGTTTTTTTTTTTTTAAGCATTTTTCAAACTCTTCTTTTCTCTGGTTGATTAAAACTGCAAAGCACTAATCAGAACCTAAGGCAGAAGCATGGCTGGATGATAGTTGTTTGAAATTCACTTTAAAGGGAATATAGATTTATAAACAAACCTCATATTTGGAAAGATCAGAAGAGACAAGATCAGTAGGGGTTGTAGGTGAGATTGCTCACTTGAGAGTCCAGCATCTCATCGATGAGACTTCAGAACGCTAAACTTCTTGAACATGAAGAGTTTTCAGCACAACAAGCTTTGTCAAGAACAAGACTTGGAACTGATGGATTCCTGCTGTAAAGTAGTCTGCTTTGTAGTTTACAGGATGCTTTCCCATTAAAGGATAATTATATGCTCCCACATATCTTTTATTTTAATAGAAAAAGACAAACAAAAATAAGTCTGAGGAAAGATTAAACTAAGAAATTCAGTTTTAAAGTTAGTGCATGCTGATTTCTGACATGCTGCTTTTGCTTCATCTAGTTGTGACTTAGAAATATAAACTGTTAAATTTCAAAATATCTTTGATTATTTTATTTGTTTCTACAATAATATGAAAACAAGGCAATATTGCTTATGCTGGATAAAAAAAATTGTGATAATATTTTATATCTATGTGTAAACACTTTTATTGATAACATTATTCTCAAGGTTACAAATTGAAAGCAAGTTATTATTACTGTTATAATTATCTGTCTTAAACAAAATGCATATTTAGTAGTTTGAATTTTTTTTTAACTAGTTTCAAATACTGCTTAAGATGTTTTACTTAACTGCAGATTCCACAGTAGGAAGTAAAACTATGTATGGAGTGGATGATGATAATTAGTAATAATTATAACTATGCTTCACACTTTTTCCTATTGAAGACAATGTAAGAATTTCTGATCTATTAGACGAGTATAGAGTTCATTCAAAGCAATACCTGGTTCCATGATTTTCATTTTTAACTGATGAAAGGATGATCCTGTATACACTCTCCTTTTTTTTTCCATCTGTGAAACTACTCAATGTTTGCATCAGTAGTTTAGAAAACTTGTGAAGTAATATTAAATATATAGTTAAATGTCACTCACATAGTAAATAAAAATAGCTCTTAAAGTTTCATATATGGTTCAGTTGGTAAAATGTTTTCCATGCAAATATGATTTCCTTAGTTAGGGTCCCCAGGACTCATCTGAAATAAAAGCTGGGCACAGCACCATGCAACTGAAGTTCCAGTGCTTGCAAGGAGTAGAAAGGAAAATCTCTGCTTACTGCCTAGCCAGTTTATCCAATTAGCATGCTCTAGATTCAGTGAAATTTCCTGTCTTCTAAACCAAGGCCAAGAGTGATTAAAATAGGTATTTTATATTGACATGTAGCCTCCACAAACACATGCACCTGCACACATGTGTATCACACGTACACACACAAATGTACTTTTAGTATTATCATTATTTTATTCATTCTTATCTCAATACTTTTGTAGTATTGTTTGACCCTATTCCAGCAAAAGCTGAGGTTCCAAGGGGTTAAATTATTGCCCAATATCACAAATATGTCTATAATGTAATTTTATGAAATATTAGTAAGTGAGTGAAAAATTGTGTGAAATTGGTTTGGAATAGAGTAAGTTACACTCCACTTCCTTGTAAATGTTTATAAATCCATTATTTTTATAAAATTATTTAAAAGAAACTCTAACAGATAAATGTTGAAATGCAACCTAAAATCTATCTCCTCAGTCTTTTAGAGAACCTTGAGCCTTTCCAGTGTTCTAAATGCCTTTTCAGCATCCTAGAACATATGTGCACTGTCATTTCTATGCGTGGTTTTCAGTATAGCTGCAGCCTGCTATGATTTTCATGTGTGGAGCTCAGTGCAATTAGAGTGATATTATTTTGACATGTCCTTGGCAATATTTTTTAAATTATGTAGTAGCAATACTTCTAAAATTTCTTTGGTTCTTAAAGATTCCTTTAGAGACTAGTCTTTTGGGAAATGATTTTGTCCTCCATTTGAGAGAAAGTCATTTTTCCAGTTATTTACATCCTTTGTATTATTATATGCTCATACCATGCATAATAACATTTAATTTTCAAAAAGTGTGGAAATATTATGATGTATTCATTGTTCACATTTGTGTGTGTGTGTGTGTGTGTGTGTGTGTGTGTGTGAATGCCATCATGCTTTGTTCTAGATGTATAGAAGCTAATTTCTACTTTATGAATGTCTTAGTCATTGGTAGAGTTCAATTATAAAATTATTTCCAAAAGACACTAAGGCATTTTCTCGGCTTGTAATGCTCTGAGATAATTCCTAGAGAAAGTCTGTTACATCTTTGAGGGATGTCCCTAAATTGGATATTGGCCTGTGGGCTATCCTCTATAATTTTACAAAAAAAAAATAGTAAAGTGTCTGCTTTGATAAATTTCTGCATTTATCAATAAAGCATTAGAACATAAAAGGGAAGTCGGGGCAGGATGGGAGCTGGGGGTCGGTCTCTAAGTCTCAGGAAGTGGCTGGGGTCTCAGGCAGATGGGTGTGGGGCAGGGCATGGAGACTGCATAGTCTGCCAGGGGTCTTGGAGAAGGGGATCCTTCCCGGTGGTGCTAGAAGGGAACACGCCCGGTGACCAGAATCTGGAGGCAAGTTGGGCAGGTCTTCCCCGGAGTGGCTGGTGCTCAGGGATGGGGTCCTGGCTAAGGTAGGACACTCACCTCTGGTCCATTCCAGGGATGCAAGGATGGTTCAACATACGAAAGTCCCTCAATGTAATATACCACATAAACAAACTCAAAGAAAAAAAAAAACAACACATGATCATCTCACTAGATGCAGAAAAGGCATTTGACAAAATCCAACACCCCTTCATGGTAAAAGTCTTGGAGTGATCAGGAATACAAGGGACATACCTAAACATAATAAAGACAATTTACAGCAAGCCAACAGCCAACATCAAATTAAATGGAGAGAAATTCAAAGCAATTCCACTAAAATCAGGAATGAGGCAAGGTTGTCCACTCTCCCCATACTTATTCAATATAGTACTTGAAGTTCTAGCCAGAGCAATAAGAAAACATAAGGAGATTAAGGGGATACAAATTGGAAAGGAAAAAGTCAAGCTTTCCCTATTTGCAGATGACATGATAGTATACTTGAGTGACCCCAAAGATTCCACCCAGGAACTGATACAACTTATAAACACCTTCAGCAACATAGCAGGATATAAGATCAACTGAAAAAAATCAGTAGCCCTCCTATATACAATGGACAAAGAAGCTGGGAAGGAAATCAGAGATACATCACCCTTTACAATAGCCACAAATGACATAAAATACCTTGTGGTAACACTAACCAAGCAAGTGAAGGACCTATATGACAAGAACTTTAAGTCCCCCAAAAAAGAAGTTGAAGAAGATGTCAGAAAATGGAAAGATCTCCCATGCTCATGGATAGGCAGGACCAACATAGTAAAAATGGCAATTTTACCAAAAGCAATCTACAGATTCAATGCAATCCCCATCAAAATACCAACACAATTCTTCACAAACATGGAAAAAATAATTCTCAACTTCATATGGAAAAACAAAAAACCCAGGATAGCCAAAAGAATCGTGTACAATAAAACAACCTCTGGAGGCATCACAATCCCTGACTTCAAGCTCCACTATAGAGCTACAGTAATAAAAACAGTTTGGTATTGGCATAAAAACTGACATGTGGACCAATGGAATCGAATTGAAGACCCTGACATTAACCCACACACCTATGGACATATAATTTTTGACAAAGAAGCCAAAAGTGTACAATGGAAAAAAGAAAGCATCTTCAACAAATGGTGCTGGCATAACTGGATATCAATGTGTAGAAGGCTGCAAATAGATCCATATCTGTCACCATGCACAAAACTTAAGTCCAAGTGGATCAAGGACCTCAACATAAATCCAGCTACTCTTAACCTGCTAGAAGAGAAAGTAGGAAGTAGTCTTGAATGCATTGACATAGGAGATCACTTCCTAAATATAACACCAGTAGCACAGACACTGAGAGAAACAATCAATCAGTGGGACCTCTTGAAACTGAGAAGCTTTTGTAGAGCAAAGGATACAGTCAACAAGGCAAAACGACAGCCTACAGAATGGGAAAAGGTCTTCACCAATCCCACATGTGACAGAGGACTGATATCCAGAATATATAAGGAACTTAAGAAATTAGACATCAAAACGACCAACAGTCCAATTGAGAAATGGGCTATAGAATTAAACACTGCAATTAATAAGCCAAATAAACCCTATGTTCTTCAAGTGTTTGTAGGAGGTACCTACACTCCTATGTTCACATTAGTGTTATTCATTATGAGTAAGATATTAACTCAACAATTGTCAAGACCAAATGAATAAAGAACATGTACCTTCTCTACATTGATGTAGTATATGTAATACTTAGACACAAAACAACTAAAATACACCAGTCACAGGAAATTTAATTGAAGTGGAGTAAGTACATTGATTTACATGTAACAAGTCTGGCACATAAAAGCAAATATTTTATGTTCTCATTTACATAAAATAGTAAAAATATACAGTTACAGAATTAAAGAGTGAATTAGTCTTCCCCAGAGAATGAGAATTGAATTGTGTGAAGGAGAAAGGTGTTTAGAAGATGCTACATTTAGATTATAAATTTGACCTGTAATGTTCCATAGTTCAGGAGAGTAACTAGATGCCCAAATTAATTACACTTTTCAAAATACCTAGTAATTAAGTTTTGAATGCTCCAGAGAAATAACTTTTGTTTAAGGTTAGGGTTATGCCAATTATCCTAGGCAGGTTATTTCATCTTGAATGTATATGCTGAAAGGACACTGTATCCTATAAATGTATATAAGTATCATGTGTTAATAAACATAAATATATATTAAAAATATCAACCTTCCCAACTCTAAATAACCAAAATTGGTAAACAGACATAGTTATCCATCATTTATTTATTGGTTTCTCAGACTTAGAATGTCCATTTGTTCTAATGAAAACTACCTTCTTGTCTCATTCAACACATCCTTTTCAAACTTGGATCATCTATGACTGTTCCTTGAGTACACAAATGTATAAGCAACAGCTCAAACCCAGTCATATTTTCCTGCCTTATTAGTGGCTGTGTCATGGGAAACAGTGTTAAAAGATATCCCGAGGTCAAGATCAATTAAACTTACAGTTGATTAAAAGTTTCGAAACCATTACGCTGTCAAAGTATAAAACACATTCGACTTGACAATAATTTGTGTTCAAGTCATGGCTCACAAATTTTCAGTTTCTGAGAACTTACTGTATTTTTCTCCATTCAGGTAAAGCTATTAACTCTGTTGTGTCAAGTACCATTTTCTTGTCTTTAAAAGTAATTTCTTTGTATTGATAAAAATTGACAAAATATTAACCAAAATGCAAAGTAACCTGGAATTTTATTTATACATATGAATTAAATGTCAATTTGTTCTACAGTAAATGACTTAATGACAATTTACAAATACAATTTGTCAACTTTTGATATTATTTAACAAAGTTTAGGTATAGTCAGATATTACTTTAAAGTCTAAGTGGATTAATTTTTTAACACCATTCATACCACAATCCCTTAATTTTCAAATTTGTCTTATTTGAAGGTTACCTCAGAAGTGGTTCAAACTCTCAGGCATCATGTATATGTTCCAGTTAATTTGTTGTATGAAAGTATTGGGGTTTTGTTGTTGTTGTTGTTGTTGTTATTGTTTTTGGTAACTGCTGTTCTTCAGGTGTGCCTGCGTTTGTATTCCTGAAAATACGTTTCTTTGGACATGGTTTAAATAGAGTTTTAAATATCATTAGGTTAAATGAAATTTTAAAATATTATCTTTACTGAATTTTACGTTTTTAATAAAATTCTTTACTTTCTTAATTATTTTGTTTTCTCATCTGGTCATTCAATGACAATAATACAAATAACATGAATACAGCCGACACAATTTTTAAATGTTCCAAATATAGTAAGATTTGGTCTTTGTAAGCAATCTCACCTCAGTAAGTTAAACTATTAAAGCATATGCAACTAGTTGTAATTTATGTTCCAAAAAGAAACTGACCTTTGCTTTTTTACCATCCACCAACAGAAGTTTGTATATTGAGAGTGAATGTCAAAGGTCTGGAGTAGAGATAAACAATACATTTATTTGATTAATGATGCAATGTAAGCATACTCTATTATTAATTGTATATTCTCTGGCCTAGCACAATGTTTTAATTTATTTGCTCCTTTTGTTTTGTGTTTCTTTGTTGATTATTTGGTTGTTTTTACAGAAACAGAATATCAAATTTCTTGAGATGGCTATCCTAGAATGTCCCATGTAGCCTAGACTCACCTCAAAGTCACAAAATTCTTTTCTTGGTCTCTAAAATTTTGGGATTAGAGAAATATCCCACTGAATCTTGCTATAAAATTAATATTAAGGTTTAAATAAAGTAAAAACAAAGAATAATTTTTTTCATTTAATTTAAAATTGTTAGTAAAATGTGAAATAATTTATAAGTATCTTATTTTCTGTTACTGTAAGAAGGCACAGCTTTGATGCATGGGGAGGGGCTTAGACCTGCCTCAATGGAATGTACCAGGCTCTGCTGACTCCCTATGGGAAACCTTACCTTGTAGGAGGAGGGTGGGTGGGTTCAGGGGAAAGGTTGGGGTGCAGGAAGAGGGAGGAGAAAGTGATCTGTAGCTGGTATGTAAAATGAAAAAAAAGAAAAAGAAAAATTTTAAAGATTCTAAATAAAACTAAAATATTATTAGAAAAAAGAATAGAGTTTAGTTAACTACTGAACATTAGTATTAAATGCAGTTGATACTTGAAATTCTGAATATTAACATATATGGTTAAAATCTTTCTCTTTCACAGAAAAGAAAAAAAACATTTGTTTTTTGTGCTTCTATCATTGTGTAAGAATATTACAATAGAGAGGGAAGATTTTATTTAATACTAATTTTCAGATAAAGACACTAAGTCCAACAATAGAACTTATACTTTCAGTTGTACTTTTCCAACATTATTATACCATATAATAATAAAAATACAGTTCTAAGACTTTCATGCCTTTCTCTAAAGTTGAGTGTCAAATTAGAGTGCATTTTGTACTAATTAATCAATATTTCAACTGCCTTTTCCTATTAATGACATGGATGTTTAGTGGCTCCTCCTTGATATATTACATGCAGTTTATAAGGAAATGAATAAATAAAAGTACAATCAAAAGTGGTGTGATGGGTGGGGTAATGAAATGACTTTGTGGGTAAAGAAGTAGGCAAGAATTGGTTACTATGTTCAGTTCTCTGACATTCATTTTCTTTCTGCACTGAAGGTACACACACACACACACACACACACACACACACACACCACTACAATTAAAAATTAACATAATGTTTTCAGAGCAATTCTATTGAAACATATGATTCAGCTAGGATTTTGCAGGGGTTATAACTTGTAACATTAATATTTCGGTAATATTTTTAAGCACTGAACATACAAACATGTATCATTAGAAGGTCAAGAGTAAATGGGTATTCCATTATAAGACTGACTGGCTTGAAGACACAGTAAAGCCTCCTGGGATTGGAACCAATTCAGTGGACTCAGAAATAGACTTTTCAAAGGGATACTTCTTCTTTCTAATAAGCATGTATAAATGGGAACAATGCCCATTTATTGGTGGTATGAAATGTTGCATTTTAATCAATGATGAGATAAATAGAGAAATTAAAGAGAGCTTTAGACAGTTGAAGCCGGGAATAACAGAACCATAGCTAGAAATTGAGATCATCACAATACTCTTTGATTGTGGACAATTAAGTGCTCATATATCCCTGGTTGCTACTGAGTAAAACACTAGATCTGCCATCCCTACTGAAAGAGGAAAATAGGAAGCATTATCAACTGCTTTGTTTAAAACCCAAAGTTGCATTAAAATAAACTAAAGGTCTTATCAACAACAAAAATCTATCACAGAAAGGGTAGCTGTTTTTTAATTCTCTTTGATTATTTTGAATAATTCTACATGCTTCATGCATAGTCATTCAAAATAAAAAAAATGAGTATTTAGTGCATTGTAAAATACTGTATAAATCTTTTGTTGTCTAAGATTTCCAAAACTGACTCATCACTTGCACTCTTGTCTGAAACACATGAACAGGTGTAAAATTAGAACTCATTTGTTGTATAGTAGGAAGAAAAGCCATAGTGACTAATGTGTATATTTTCCAATGTTGCCATTTACATGGATGAATTTCTTTTGATAAAAATCTAAAATTTCTTTATTAGCTAATAAACCAACTGCAGAGTATGTTTTTACTTGAAAGAGGCAAAGCATATCATATCCAGCAATTTTAATACATATTAGTTACACAGTTATAACATATTACCTACACAGTAAACAGAACTTGATGATCAGAATTTTAATCCCTGCACTGGTTTTGGTATCAAGTCAAAAGGAACATTGCCTAGGCTCAGGAGCTAACTGAAATTCAGAGGCATATAGTCTGCTAAAATGAGAATATGTAATGGTGTCACCATGGGAAGTTCACCTTTCGGTCTCTGATGAAGACCTTGAAACATGATAGTGCCATCTTATGATATGCATAATGGTGAATATTCAAATCTCTCTTGCTGTGATAGAATTTCTGGGTTCTGGTGGGGACATGTTGTCCTTGGTGCTAGTGATTGTATTCTTAGTATGGAATTTAGGCATTTCAGATTTGGGTGATTACAGGACTAAGTGCTGATTTCTGGGTTTGTCTTTGTTAGTGAGTGTTTGTACATTGGTAACTGTGTCCTTTCTGGAGTTTAAGAGAGTGTTGTCTGTATGTTTCTGTCCTGTTTGACTGATGTGCTGAATGCCTGATGATCATGGAGGCTGAGGGAAGGGGAGACTATAGGGGATTTTTCTGCTGCAGTGCTAAGGACTGCTCTGCAGATTGGGGTTGTGGGATATTTGATCTTACTGTACAATCCAAGACTACTAATAAAATCAACCTTGGATCAGGAAGAGGAACCAGCAACTAGTTGAAAGGAGTTAGCCATAGAAAGTACAAGAGAGCCAAGAAGACATATAGAGAGACACACAGAAAGGAGTAGGGAGAGAGAGTTTTATGGTCTTGGTTTAGGACAGCTTAATAGATGCTCTCTTACTGGGTCTCTGTCCAAAAAGGAATGTCAGCTGATTGCTTCTTGCCATTCTGAGCTAGCAGGTTTTCACCACAACATCAAACTCCTGAATCTTTATTGACAAAGAGCATAATAGAGACTTAGCCAGGTCATGGCCTAGGCATCAGGGTAGTGGCTGTGGGGCTGCAGATGATAGTTAAAGTATCAGCAGATTCCAGCATAATCACTAACTTAGATAAACATTTGGTGTTCCAACATGGGTCATGACCACATGAAGAGAGAAGTCAGACCAGCCGATACCACTACAGTTGGCTGCCTCTTTCAAAAGGATCTGCTCCAACATCTGGTGTTGCTCAATGGGACTCCTTGAGTGGACTTCAGAGAATGGGCTTGGGAATTGCAGGAGGGTCCCAGAGCTCACCTTTGATATCACTGCTGAGGGCAAATTGAGAAGTCAGCAGATTTGGTGAAATATCTGGGAAATTCTTAAGAAGTGAATTAAGTAATATTAAAAAAATCTTTCCCACATTAAGAACAGGAAATGTCGCCAGGTGGTGGTGGCGCACGCCTTTAATCCCAGCATTCAGAAGGCAGAGGCAGGCAGATCTTTGTGAGTTTGAGGTCAGCCTGGTCTATAGAGTGAGTTCCAGGAAAGGCACAAAGCTACACAGAGAAACCCTGTCTCAAAAAACAAACAAACAAACAAACAAACAAAGAACAGGAAGTGTCATAATGCAGAGAGTTAGGACTCTGTATAGTGTTTCTAGGGATGGCTTGAAAATAGAAAAAAAAAATGACAGGATAACCTATTTAGCTGGGATTAACATAATGCTGATTGTAACTACTATCAGTTTGATAATTCATATTTTATCCTTAAAAAAGCAGTTTGATAACTGAGCAAAATATGAAAATTTGGCTGATAAGGTACAGGCCTTAGAAAAACTTACTATTGACAAGACACAAACAATAAAAATATTTCTATTGATAAGATGAAAGCTTTAGAGGGACTTGCTATTGATTGGATAAAAATTTAGAAAGACTAATTATAAGATACATCTTAGAAAGACCTAGTTATAAAAAAAGGTACTCTACAAAAACAAACAGAAGATGATAGGTATTGAGATTATTGAGAAGTTAAATTGAATCTTTTAGAAATATTAGATTTGGTGAAATTTAAGGAAGTAGTTGTTTCATATTATATGCATTCACCCTATGTGAAGTAGATATATAATACATGGTCAACTCAGAGTGGAATTATCCTCCAAGACTGGAAAAAAAATAGCTACAACAATATGGGAAGTTGGCCCTCAGTTACAATGGTGAACATGGTAGGCAGAGGAAGCTAGGTACATAGAACAATGAAATAGATATAGAGGCATTAGTATTTCCCAAGATCAGCTTCTAAACAAAGGTCAATCAATACATGTGATTGATATATTGTGCACCCCAATAAACTTATCTGGGAGTCAGAGAATAGAAAAGACACTATATTAAACATAGAGTTTTACTGTGGGATATTCTTTCTGTATGGCAAATGTGTTGCTCTGATTGGTCAATAAATAAAACACTAATTGGCCAGTGGCTGGGCAGGAAGTATAGGCAGGACTAACAGAGAGGAGACAAGAAAGAACAGGAAGGCAGAAAGAGACACTGCCAGCCGCCACCATGACAAGCTGCATGTGAAGACGCCAGTAAGCCATGAGCCACATGGCAAGGTATAGATTTATGGAAATGGATTCATTTAAGATATAAGAACATTTAGCAAGAAGCCTGCCATGCCATACATTTTGTAAGCAATGTAAGTCTCTGTGTTTACTTGGTTAGGTCTGAGCAGCTGGGGGACTGGTGGGTGAGAGAGATTTGTCCTGACTATGGGCCCAGGCAGGAAAACTCTGTCTACAAATGGGGCCCAATGAGTTGGCAAGAGTTTCCACCTAAAACCTGAGAAAAGATTCTAAAACAGAGCTAAAAACAGCTTCCTAATTGTCTCTCTCAAATGAGCGGCAGCTTGCGGGTTTGAGCTACTGGTGGGTTCCTGGTGTGCATGCTCGACCTGCAGTATGGCAGGAATGAGGCCTCTGCAAGTGGCATATTAAGCTGCATGGTGGATTTAGCCTTTGCTAGTCCGAAACAAAAAAGAGGTTTCTGGGCAACATGCTGCTTGGATAAAAGCATAGACCCACGATAGCTCCCAGAGCTGGCAGTAAACGTACCACCACCATGCTGGGAAGCTGAGGTGGGCATAGCCAGCAGCCATAGGGCCTTTCCAGTCTTACAAATGTTGCAGTTTAAAGCAATAGATTCACAATAAGACAGATTCAGATGTGATAGTTTACAATGTGTGTAAAATATACGTAGGCTTGAAAGAGACAAAAAAAAGGTGATATATACAGTAATATAAACAAATACATAGTTTTAAAAATAAAGTCTTTAAAGAGACAGTAAAATTAATATAAAAAATAAGCAACATAAAGATGAATATTACACAGAGAATCTGTATTGTGTTGTCTTTGGGATTTTAACTGCAGAAAAACTTTTGATCATAAAAGATGTTGAGTTAAACAAATATGTATATTTTAAAGATACCTTGATTTCAAAATTTGGATATAAGGATGTGTTGCTTTGGAAAGGAGGCTCTGCTTTTGTTCCCACAGAAAGCAAGAGGCTATGGATTTGTTCTAGATTAAGATACATCAGGTTTAACCAGCCAAGACCCCCTGAAAGGTCTCAGATGACACCATGGACCAGATAATCCAATGTCCAGATCGGATTCAAGGCAACTGGCTCAGACAATACAGCCTCATGGACTATTCCATAATCATAAAATGTTCTTTGTGTCTCCATAAGATACAGTGCCCCCCTCCAGCATGAAGTAGTAAGGGAAGCTATGCCCAAATTTCCAAATTATATGTAATTTTACTTTGTTAAGGTTAAAACCTTCCTTTTTGAAATAAAGGGGGGAGGTGAAGTGCTGTGGGATGTTCTGTATGGCAAATGTGTTGCTCTGATTGGTCAATAAATAAAACACTAATTGGCCAGTGGCTAGGCAGGAAGTATAGGTGGGACTAACAGAGAGGAGAAAAGAAAGAACAGGAAGGCAGAAAGAGACACTGCCAGCCGCTACCAAGACAAGCTGCATGTGAAGACGCCGGTAAGCCACAAGCCATGTGGCAAGGTATAGATTTATGGAAATGAATTCATTTAAGATATAAGAACAGTTAGCAAGAAGCCTGCCATGGCCATACATTTTGTAAGCAATATAAGTCTCTGTGTTTACTTGGTTGGGTCTGAGCGGCTGTGGGACTGGTGGGTGAGAGAGATTTGTCCTGACTATGGGCCAGGCAGGAAAACTCTAGCTACAGAGTTTAGCAAATGCCTTTAATCCTAGCATTCAGGAGATACAGATCTGTCTGGATCTCTTTGAGTTCAAAGTCACACTGGAAAAGGCCAGGCATGGTGACAGATGCCTTTAATCCCAGGAAGTGATGGCAGGAAGCAGAAAGGTATATAAGGCATGAGGAACAGGAACTAGAGCCATTTTAAGCTTTCAGCAGCAGTTCAGCTGAGATCCATTTGGATGAGGATTCAGAGGCTTTCAGTCTAAAGAAACAAGATCAGCTGATGAATTGGCAAGGTAAGGTTCAATGTGGCTTGTTCTGTTTCTCTGATCCGTCAGCATTCACTTAAATACCTGGCTCTGTGTTTGTTTTTATTAATAAGCCCTTTTAACAATTCATGCTACAAATATGCTTAGTTTCAAAGACTCTGAATTTGATGATCACACCTTGGCCTTTTGTGGTACAATGGCTTAAATGCTTGGTTCAACCATTCCCTGCCAGCATTGGAGAAATCATCTACAGAGCAATTAAAAGACTTAATGTCTGTTATTAAAACAACATTGCTCAGGATGTGATGAAGAACTGAAGAGCTTCAGTACAGAAAGGAAAAATTTCAAGACAGACCAAAAAACAAGTATTTTGCCAAACTGCTATAAATGGTCGGAGACCAAAGTTAAAAATACAAATAAATGACATTGGAATTGAAGGCTTGGTAGACATAGTGACAGATGTAACAAAAATTGCACCAAAATCTTGCCATCTAAATTAGCCTCTTGAGGTAAATGGTCAGCTTTTATGGATTGGAACTTTTTCTCATGTAAAAAAAGAACAAGATGGGTCAAGTGAATAGGATCAAAAGGACAGAGAGGAAAATTAAAGTCATGTGTGATTAATATAGCAATGAATTTATGGGATGTAATTTGTTACAACAAGGTAATACTCAAATTAACATTCATCCAATCTTAGAAATAAACTAATGTATGTTTCTGAGAAAAACATTGAAATGTATTATGAAGAATAGTCAGCAAGCATTCAGGTTATTCATCAGCAAGGCACAACATCTACTGCTCTTTCGAAGGTGCCAACAGCCTTACCTTTATAGTGGTTTACAAACAAACCTTCTGGACATAACAATGACCTTTGACATCAGAAAGTTTACAGGCACTGGAACAGCTGGTAGTGGAGCAGCTAAATGCTCAAGATATTGAAGAATTGATCAATACTTGGAGTTTTCTTTATTTGTTATTAAAAAGAACTCTAGAAAATGGAGAAATGATAATAGGTCTCAGAGATATAATTCAGTCAATTGACCCTTTACATCTAAAATTTCCTTGTATTCTTTATTACCTAAAGGATGGTCTAATTTCGTGATTGACTTAAAAGACTGCTTTTTTACTAAACCTTTATAAGAACAAGATAGAGGACAATTTTGCCTTCACAGTGCTTCTTTTAGTAATTTCCAAACTGTTAAAGGTACCATATGGAATTTTTTCCATAAGAAATATTACACAAGCCCTCCTTATGTCAATATTTTGTACAATGTCAATTAGAAATAATTAATAAACAGTTTTCTTAATTTATAATTTACCATAATGTGATTGATGATTCCAATACAAACATCTTAGAACAAAATTTTTGATGAAGTAAAGAGAATATTGTCATGTTGGGAATTACAAATTGCTCCTGAATAATCAAAGAGGAGATTCTGTTGATTATTTAGGATATAAAATGGGTCTACAGAAAATTCAAGCAAAAAAGTAAAATTAGGGAATTCAATTACAACTCTTGATGTTTTTCAAAAAATTTCTGAGACATATTAACTGGCTGTGGCACACAATTGGATTAGCTATACAAGAGCTAAGTAATTTATTTCAAACCTTTGAAGATGATAAGGACATATATAATCCAGAAAAATTAACAGCTAAGACTGAGAGAGAATTGTCTCTGGTAGAAAAGAAATTACAGGATACACTTTTGGATTGCTTGGGTCCAGATCATGATTATATCCAAGTCATTCTACTTTCCATTTATTCTCTTACATGAATTCTTATACAGAAAGAAGATAATATCTGAGCATGGATATTTTTACCAAAAAAAAAAAAACTAAGTAAAAAATTAAAGGCCTATGAAGAAAATATTCCTGAACTGATTCTGAAAGGAAAATTGAAACTTTATCAATTATGAGGGAAAGACCAAAAATAAATTCTGGTACCTTTAATTACTGCTGAAATGGCCTAATCATGGACAAAAAAAATGAACATTGGCAAAGAGATCACAGGAATTTTTTTGGCAGAGATTTTCAATGAATATCTCAAAAGCAAGAGACTTCAATTTATAAAAAGAACTAATTGGATTCTCCCTCTATAATAAAGGAACAATTTCTGGAGCCCCTACATTCTATTTTGATGCAGCTAAATCAAGAAAGACAGGAAATAACTCAAGAAATATAAGTACAGTGGCTCAAAGCTTTTATTATTCAGTTCAAAACTTAGAATTATATGGTATTCTCATGGTATTATTAGATTTCCCAAACCTTTTAATATAGCTACTGACTCTCAATCTGCAAAAAGAGAAGTTTTACATATTCAGACTGCTGACCTTATTCCAGATGATTCAGAATTGACTTTGATATTTATTCAACTACAATAAGTAATAATAAATAGATATCATCCATTATATAAAACACATATAAGATCCTATACAGGACTACCAGACTCCCTGGCACTAGGTAATGATAAAATTGATCAGCTTTTAATAGGAAATGTGCTTAAAGCCTCAGAGTTATATAAGAAACACCATGTTAATAGCAATGTTTTGTTGAAAGGGTTTTCCATCAAAAAGGTAACAAGCCAAGGAAATTACAAGAAAATGACCTGCTTATTTTTTAAATAATCAAACTCTATTTCCTATCGGAAGTAACCCAAAATGTAAACAAGGAAGTAAATTTGGCAGAAAAATGTGTTACATTTTGCAGAGTTCAGAAAAATATGTGCTCCATACCATAAATGCATATTCATGATTTCAATGGGCAACAGCTTTAAATTCTGAAAAGGTTGATTCTGTAAGATGTTATGTCTATTATGGAAATATCTGTACAAATTAAGACTGTCAATGATCCAGCATATGTCTCTAGTAAAATGAAACATTTTTTGCATAATACGACATAAAGCATACTACAGCTCTGCCACTCAGTCCTACAGGAGAAACAGTTATAGACAGGTATAATCAACCTATAAAAGATATGCTTAATAAAGCAAAAGAGGTGTTAAAGAGCCCCAGAGGTAGCTTGTACAGTGTTTTCCTAATTTGAAAAAAAAATGCTAATGGAAAAGGAACTGCTGAGAGACACTGGATAGTAGAAAACACTGCTTAATTCAATTAGCCCATGTATTTTAATGATATTTTGAACTCAGAATGGAAACAAGGATATGTGTTATGTTGGAAAAGAGGTTTTTCTTTCTTTTTCTACAGAAAGAAGAAAAGCTATGAATACCATCAAGATTGGTAAAGATTACATTCCAACAGGAGAGACCACTTGATTAGGAGAGCCAATAGTTCATCCAATAGATTGGTCATTCAATCCAAAATAACTTATAAGACTAACAAATGTCTTTCATTTGATCAGGTATAAAAACAATTAAAAATAATATTTTTTTCCTTTGCCAAAAACATTTTTCCTTAACAAAGATATAACCTGCCCAAAAAGGGAACTCTCCAAAGTTTAGGTTGTGGCAGGGTTAGTTTTTGTCTTTTCAGGAGAATAAAGCATCCAACCAAAGGAATCTAGAAACCACTGGACAAATGAGACATCTGAAGAAGACAAATCATTAGGAGAAAAGGTCCCAAGAAAAGCAGTAAGTTGACCTAATGAAATTTTTCAATGGTAGCATTCCAGAAATCTTCCTAAATAAGTTGTTTTTGTTGCTTGTTGGGGATATTATTTTAAGGTTTGCTACTTTTTTATGTTGTATTTGTTTAACTCTGTGAAGCTGTGTTACTGTGCCTGTATAAAACACCTGATGGTCTAATAAAGCACTAAATGGCTAATGGCAAAACAAGAGAAAGGATAGTTGGGGTTGGCAGGCAGAGAGAATTAATAGAAGAGAAATCAGGGTAGAGGGGAAAAGAAGGTATAGCTAGAGAAGAATGAGGTCATCAGGGGTCAGTCGCTCAGCTACAAAGAAAGTCATAGAATAAGAAATAATGAAAGGTGAAAGATTTATATGATCTGAAGCAAAACCAGAGTGTTAGGGAGGTTCCCAGGAATCCACAAGGATGAGTCCACCATAGACTACTGGCAATAGTCAAGAGAGTGCCTGAGCTGACCTACTCTGGTGATCGGATGACTGAATACCTTGTCATCATAGAAGCCCCATCCAGTGACTGATGGAAGCAGATACAGAGATCCAAATATGTGTCCCAGGCAGAGCTCCAGGAGTCCAATCCTTGAGTGAGAGAGAGGGGGGGGGGATTCTATGAGCAAGGGCTATTGATACCATGACTGGAAAAAGTACAGAAACAGCTAGCCAAACTAGTGGAAACACATGAACTGTGGACCAATAGCTAAGGAGCCCCCATAGTACTGGACTAGGCCCTCAGAATAAGCATGACAGTTGTTTAGCTTGAACTGCTTAGGAGGCCCCCATGAAGTGGGATCAAAACCTGTCCCTAGTGTATGAGTCAGCTTTTTGAAACCTAGTGCCTATGGTGTGACAATTTGCACAGCCTTGGTGCAGGAAGGAGGGGCTTGGACCTGCCTCAACTGAATGTATAGACTCTGCTGACTCCCCATGGGAGATGTTGCCTTGGAGCAGGTAGAAATAGGGGGTAGGTTTGGGGGGAAGGCTGAGGGGAGGGAGGAGGGAGGACAGGGTAATCTGTGGTTGGTATGTAAAAGGAATAGAAAATCTCTTAATAAAAAATATTAAAAAAAGAAATAATGAAAGGTACACAGAAATAAAGAAAGGTAAAAGCCAAGAGAGAAAAGGTAGATGAACTAATTTTACATAAGAAAAGCTGGCAAAAAACAAACCAAACTAAGGCAGGACATTTATAATTAAGAATAAACCTCGATATGTGATTTATTTTGGAGCAGGGTGGTGTGTCCTCCAAATTAAAAAAAAAAATTAAAAACAACTAACAACAGTTGCTCTCAAAAAATACAAAAGGAAAAGTCTTTTTGTGATCTCAAATCCATTAACAATCAAAGATGGATATGAAGTTGGAACATGGTTCTCTCCTTCACTGAACCCAAGCATACTCGTTAAAGAAAAATCCACAATATCTGTCTCATAACCAAAGAGCCACTGGTATGGGACAGAAGAAACCCCAAATTAAGGGACTGTGATTTTGCCACTAATTTCATAATCCTTTGATTTTGAGTCTTTAAAACTTTTTTTAAAGATATAAATATTATTTCAACATCTATAATTATATATATATATATATATATTCTTTCTGTTAGTATATTAATAGCCATGCAGAGTACTAACCTTCATCCTAGTTTCATGTACATGTTTTTGGGTTTGAGTCTGAAACAGGAAATTAGGAACCTAGTTTTGTTTTTTTTTTTTTTATTCCAGATGTACTAGATTGTGGTCCTCTGACATTTCAGATATCTACAGAATATGATCATTTTAAATGTTTAATTTTTCTGCAATGAACCATGACCATTCCTAACAGCAACCTTTGAGGTCTCCAAAAAGATGATTGGGCCCTGAAACATCAAATCCACCTGGACTGTTGTAATTCAATTAAGCTGGCAAACACCACCCAAAGATCAGTTTCAGATTACAACCTGCTTAGGCAACTCCAAACCTTCCAGCTGAGATGGTCCAGCCTCACAGATTACTTTAACTAGCACTTCAAATTAGTTCTACACTTTCCTATCACACAAAGACTGGCCAACAATTGATACAGCTAGCTTTCATAGGACTTGACAATTATCTCCATTTTCTCAGGGTCCCCTAGAGTTGCAATCACCCCAAGACTACAGGAAGTAATTTTAAGAACAGGACACCCACATTCCCAAGATGTAGGGTGGGTGGTTAGGGTGGGTGATTGTTAGGTGGGTTATGTATGTTTATCACTGTTAAGGGGGACTAGTTGCAATTGTTATGATCCTGGTCAGGCAGAAAGATAAAAAATGGAGACTAGATTAATGGATTTCTTACCTTTATCCTTATTATTTCCTCTATCCTTCATTCTCTTCTCTCTAGTGTCAAAAAATGGGGATGGGGATAAACAGAAAGAAAGGTGGGTATAGGAATGATAGGATAAAATGGTAGATTATTGAATCTACTAAAAAGCAACTCTAATACAAGTGATGATAGAAAATGACTTAGGTACAAAACTTTGGAGTCACCAAAATAATATAGATAATAGAATGCTTTCCTTAAATTTGCTACATATGAACAGACTAGATATTGTGAATGTAATTCTTACCTGATAATTGTTGTTTTTGTATGTATTTTTACTATGTTTGAGTTAAAATCTTTCTTTTTTATTTAGACAAAAAGGGGGAAATGTTGTGGGGTATTTGATTGCCCTGTGAAACCTGAGACTGTGTTAACAAAATTAACCTTAGCTCATGGTAGAAAAGATCAAATGGTTGATAGGAAATAGCCATTAAAAGAACAAATGAGCAATGAAGACTTATAGAGAGGCACACAGGAAGGAATAGGGAGAGAGTTGACAGGAAGGAATAGGGAGAGAGTTGGAGACTTGTAGTTCGTTGTTGTTGTTGTTTTTTGTTTGTTTCAACATCCTCTTGCTTGGTGTCTAGCCAAAAATGAAGGTTGGTTGTTTTCTCTTTGTTGCTCTAATATAGCAGGTTTTCACCTCAACATCTGACTCTCAGGTCTTTATTGATAAATGAAATGTTAGACTTATTTAAAAACTATATTTTGGGGCAGCAGCAGAGCTAATGCTGGCAGGACTTCTAGTCCTGCCAGACAACAGCCTGAGTGACAGATTGCTGACTTCCAGACTATGGGGCTGCAGATAGTTAAAATATTAGTAGATTCAGGTGCAGTCATTAAGTCCATGAGAAAAAAAACATATTGGGATCCATAGGAGATGTAGATGCAGTGGGGATGTGTTGGACCTGGTTTTCTGTTGCAGAGGTAGAGATGATGCTTAAGATTGGATTTGGGAGGGGAAAGAGAATGGGGTAGATCTTCCAGTAGACTACCTGGTCTTATGACATATATTGCCTATGATTGAGCATTGGTTGTCAACCCCAGTTGGGGGCTAGGTAACAACAACAATGGAAGGGGAAGCCATGGGTAATGGTCTGTGGGAATCACAGGATGCAGGGACATAGTGGGAAAGGAGGCCTCAGCTAATGTTCTGTTTGTAGCACAAGTGGTGAGCTTGAGGATTGTATCTCCGAAGGAGGATTGAATGAACAACATGGACATGAGTGGGGGTAATGAAGGTCAAGGGTCGAGGGAAAGAGAGCTTAGGGGAGTGGGAGAGCCCAGCTGGATCAAGAAAATAGAGGGAGAACAAGGAATAAAAGACCATGATAAATGAAGACTACATAAGAATAGGAAGAAGCAAAGTGCTAGAGAGGCCCACAGAAATCTACAAAGATACCCCCACAATAGACTACTGGCAATGTTCGAGAGACAGCCCGAACTGACCTACTCTGGTGATAGGATGGCCAAACACCCTAATTGTCATGCTAGAAACCCCATCCAATAACTGAGGGAACCAGATGTAGACATCCACAGCCAGGTCCCAGGTGGAGCTCCAGGAGTCCAATTGTCGAGAAAGAGGAGGGTTTGTATGAGCGATAATTGTTGAGACCAAGGTTGGATAAAGCACAGGGACAAATAGCCAAATGAATGGAAACACATGAACTATGAACCAATAGCTGAGGAACCCCCAACTGGATCAGGCCCTCTGGATAACTGAGACAGTTGATTGGCTTGATCTGTTTGGGAGGCATCCAGGCAGTGGGACCATGTCCTGTATTCAGTGCATGAGTTGGCTGTTTGAAACCTGGGGCTTATACAGGGACACTTGGCTCAGCCTGGGAGGAGGGGACTGGACCTGCCTGGACTGAATCTACCAGGTTGAACTCAATCCTCAGGGGAGTCTTTGCCCTGGAGGAGATGGGAATGGGGGGTGGGCTGGGGGGAAGGTGGGGAGGGGCAGGAAGGGGAGAACAAGGGAATCCATGACTGATATGTAAAATTAAACTAAATTATAAAATAAAAAAAGAAACAATGTTGTATCCAAAATTCTGTTTGTTATTAGTAAATGTATAAGATGCAAGAGAAAATATCTAGGCACCCACTTTCAAAGAATATTAATTTTCTATAATGAAAACTAGCTAGTTACACTAATCCCCCTGAAATTTAGGCCTCATGGCCAGCATAGGAGGGCCAAAATAATGTTCTATTAACCTTTTTGGATTGTGTGTGTGTGTGTGTGTGTGTGTGTGTGTGTGTGTGTGTGTGTGTGTGTTTTACTAGTCTTTTGCTTGAATTCTGGGGTTTCTGATTTTGTGTTTTTATGGATTTTACTTGTGTGTGTCTGTGTGTTTCTTATATTTTTTCCTTCTCTTTTTCTTTCTCTCTCTTCCTCTCTTTCTTTCTCTCTTTCTTTCTTTCTTTCTTCCTCTCTTCCTTTCTTCCTCTCCCTTTCTCTGCCTTTCTCTATCTCTCTCCCCCTTCTCTCTTTTCTTTCTTTCTTTCCTGGATGGTTTTATTGTTTGTAATTTTGGTAGTGGCCACTGTTATTGTTGAGTTCTGCCTGTTTGTTTTCTTCCTAAAAAGAGGAAAAAAAAAAGAGATGAGAGAGAGGACATGTGGTTTGGTTGATAAGGAGGTGGAAAGGATCTGAGAGGTTTTGAGAGAAGAAAATGTGATCAGAACACATTTTATGAAAAAAAAAATCTATATAATCATATCAAAGGTTAATCCTTACTAAATTAAAAAAAAAGTTCACTAGGGCAAGGTTCACTAGAGTAAGGTTTCTCTGTACATGTCATTGTCCTGTAAGAAATGTCTAAATCCAGTGCCTAGGGTGTGGCACCTTGCACAGACTTGGTGCAGCAGGGAGGGGTTTGGACCTGCCTCAGCTAAATGTGCCAGGCTTTGATGACTCCCCATGGGAGACTTTGATTTGAAAAATGTGGGGATGAGGGTTGGGTTGGGAGGGAAGGCTGGGGGTGGAAATAGGGAAGTGGGGGATCTGTGGTTGGTATGCAAAGTGAATAGAAATTTTCTTAATAAATAAAAAATGAAAAGAAAAAAATGTCTAAATCTGTTTTGGTCTGACCTATTAGGAATCCCTCACTACAACCAATGTTTCTTTCTCTTCTCTTTTGGAGGCCCTGAGATAGGGTGATCACTCTCATTGTCTTTATATTGTAAATAGCAGGCAGTCACATTCATGACCTTTGTATCCTATTTCAGTATCCTGTGGAGTCCCATTAATTATTTCTTATGCATGACTTCTTGGTCAGGCCTTCCTCAAGTTAACTTCCTGCCCATTGTCAGTTTTTTTGTTTGTTTGTTTTTCTGGGAGATCTAGACATTTTTCTTTATCTCCTCTGGAAAAGTTACATAAGACAGTTAAAAGAGGATAAATAAAACTATGAGAGAGAGGAAGGCAGAAAAGATGAGAAGTATAATTAGGAAAGTCTCTTGTTGCTACATGAAGAAGGGGAAAACTGAAAATGACAAACTGACTAAGCACAGGGCTTACATAAAACCTCCTCTATAGCTAGGAGTGAATGAGATGCTTCTATCATCACCTATAAACATGTATAAGTATGTTGCATGTAACTAGGATTCCTAGACGCTAAAATTTACATAATTAGTCTTAGGTCTTTGACCATAAGTTCAAATTATTTTTCCTTTTGTCTTATTCTTTTGGAATCCTGAATACATATAGGGAATTTAATAAAATCACCTCTCTCACCTCAGAACAATTCCACATAATCCACAAATAATTTTCTCAGTGATGTTTTCTAATACGTTAATACTTAAGCAATAGTCAGCCATTTTCTCATGCTTGCCTAATTCAGATACTGTCAGTTTTATCAGAGTATTTCAACTATCTCCACTGAAAAAGAATTGACTAAAATTAATAGCACAGAAAGGTACCATCTTTTAAAGGAAATTTTTATCCTCTATTCTTTCTTTGAAAAATTGACTTAATTCTATTGAAGTTAAAACAGGTCTATTAGAACCCCACTTATCTTCAATTTTTAAGGTTATCTTGAACTCTATAATAGTGCTATTCTAAAGAACAAAAAGAATTGAATGCCATAAAGGTTGGATAGCTCAACATAATATCATTAATTTTTCTCAAGATTTAATTTTAAAGCAATTTTCAGTTTATTATTTTAAAGATTATTTAGAATGATACTATTTGCAGGTTTCCTTTACTCTCAAGATTTAGTTTTAGAGCAATTTTCTGTTTATTATTTTAAAGATTACTTAGAAGGGGTACTATTTGTAGTTTTCCCTTGCTATCATTCTGTACACCTTTTCCTCTGTGTGAGATTACATTTAGCCTCAAAACATAATATAATCATTAAATATTATATTAATAGGTCAAATGATGTTTCTGGTCTAAAATACAACACATTAATATTGATGTGACCTTAAATTCAAATAATATCTTTTCTGCAAGCCTATATTTTTAGCTATCATAATTTTAGAAATGCAGCTTATATCCTGTTTCCAACTATTCTATTAATCACAGGCTGTTTTCCTTTCTTTTTTTCCTATAATTTTATTGCAAAATGTAGAGGTATTTAATTAACTCCACTGTATTCTACTTTCTTATATGGCTAATACATTATTATAATGTTAAGACCTGCTTGATTTTAAAGAGCAATGTGACAGTTTCTCATGAAGAATTATATCCCTACACTGGCTTCTTTATATACTTGTTTTCACAAACTATTTGGATTAAATAATTGTAACTGTTATTAGCTCTTGTATCTATGTAGGCAACTTTGGGATAATGTCTAATCATTGAGGCATAACTGGTGAATGATTCAGTAAGTTAATAGAACCTATAGATTGTCTGAATTGTAATCATTCAATAACTGTTAAACATGATTAATGTTGACATACAATTTTATGCCTTTTTTTTTCAAATGATTCTCTCAAAATTTTTTTCTTTGATTTTCAAATAGTGTAGATTTTCTAGCCTGGAAAGTATTATTTAGCTTATCAAGTACAATACAACTTTTTGAAAATAGGAGCTTCAAATCTATTAGCTTATGGCTTTGTTCATTGTATGGAATAATATTTTTGAGTGATATGTGTCAAGTGAATAGTACCATGAATGACTGAGCAGTATTCAAACTTATTTTTACCATAGAACTGATACAGTCACAAAAATCTGAAAATTTATGTGGTTGAATTAACCCTCTCATTAATTTTGGATTTGTGTAACTAAACATTTTCTTTCCTTCACATGAATACATATTCCTATGTCTCATGTCTATATTGCTGCATGATTTTAATTTCATGTTCTAGTTTCACATAAAAATTTTCAGACATTTTTTGCTAACTTAAAAGATATGCTATGCTAAATTTTGAACCTAGAAATTTGAAAATGCAAAAAATTTATAAATTAATTAAAAGTTGATTAAAGAAAAAGAAATGAAATTAAGCACCATGTAAGGCTACTATAGTAGGGTTAGAGGGATAACTCAGCAGTTAAGAACACTTTCTCCTCAAGAGGGCTTGCATTTGATGCTTTGCACCTATTTCTGATGCTTCACAACTACAAATTATTTAAGATCGAATGATAATAAAAGACTCTGGCTCTGAAGAGGCATGCATTCATGGATTCATACACCTTATAATTAAAAATAAAGTGAGCATGAAGAAATTTACTATAATAGGTTATATTTTGCCTTGTACTAGAAGGCATAATTTGGGGGAAATGCAGAGAATGGGGAAGGCAGGAGTTGTAAAATGTAAATTCCAGTCTAAATTTTAGAATGATTTATGTTTTGGGTGTGAAATACCTCCATGCTTTTTGGAACTTTCTGAGGATGCTGTTTTAGTAAGTTATGACACATTAGAAACCGGCACAGGTGTCAGCTTCCTGATCGGCCAAGACACAAGGAACTTCATGTTCATACTTCTACCTATATGCCATATTTTCTGTTATTGAAATGTAGGCTTTGGAGTATTTTCTATGCAGAAATTTCAAAGATAATTTCAAAGACAGAAATAAATGAGCATTTACTCCATATGTATATCATAGTATATATGTATTATATATGTATATAGTATATATGTTATGTGTGTATGATAAATATATGCATCACATTCTACTTATGGATAACATATCTATCTTAAGAAATAAAAAAAAGTTTAAAATGGATTATGTGAAGGCATGCCTTGGTAGATAAAAGGAACAGTAGAACAGCAAACTGATTAATATCATGGCAAATTGTTCCTAATACACAAAGAGGTAAAGTGAAATAAATCTTACTGAAAATCTCATAATATTAAATGAACACCATGAGGCAAAGTGCCAGCAACTGCGATCATTAAGAATTATTAAAGTCATTCCCTCCTACAGATAACGTTATATTGACTACAGACTGAGAAGGATTTATTTAAGTGTTTGGGGACATCCATACATATATACATACATTTGTGTGTATGCAAAAAACAATAAATGAAAAACTATGGCATAAATATGCAAAGGTTCAAGGATGCATATTCAAGAATGGAGGGAAGAGTATGGAGGGGCAATAATGTAAATAAATAACTATAATCAGAGATAATTTCAAAACAACTAATAGTTATGAAAATACTATAATTTATGATTACTTTCAACCATGGCTTAGATTCAAATAGAACTTAAATATTTTCAAATTTGAATTTAGGTTAGAATGCCAATAATCTTTTAACTTTTATGTCACATATATTAGAGTAATCAGAACTTCCATTTTTTGAATGTCATATGAAGAATATTACATATTTTCTTTTTAAATATTATTAAAAATAAGAATATTACAAATTTTTCTTTTTAAATAATTTTTCTTGTCATTAAAATCATAAATTTCCTTCTCAAAATGGTTAATTAGATGACAGTTTTCCCTTTTTGATTCTTTGATGGACTCAATCAAAGATAGATAGAAATAAACCAGAAAAAAAGAAGAAAAAAAAAGTGGTTGAGGAAAAGGTGAACACTGCAAGAATACTCAAAAGGGCTGAGAGTTGCAAACGCCAAGAATGGCTTTGCATAGTAAATGGAATAGAACAGCTCTGAACTATAGCTTACTTTTCCTGGTTTGGTCTGACAGAATGATTGAATGCTTTTGTACAAAAATCAGAGCCTTAAATACAAGGATTTGGTGAGATTGTAAAGTGGTGTGCTACTTTGGCAAAACAGTTTGGTGGTTGGTCAAAATGCAAAACATTGTTACTCTGTTACTCAACAATTCTACCCTTAGGAATATACCCTCAAACTACTGAAATGTGCACCTATGAAACATGTACATGAATGTTTACAGCAGTGTGTTGCTAATAGTAAAAAAGTTAAAAACAACTCAAATAGCTATCAAATACTGGAGAGAAATAAAATGTGGCTTAATCATACAATAGAATATTATTAAGACATAAAAATGAATGAGAAACTGACAGATTAAATGACTTTGGTGAACCTTCATAATTTCATTTGTAGATCTTTCCATTTCTAATTTATAAATATATTTGGGGTTATAAATTATAAATGTACTGCCTCCTGTCAACATTGTATACTTCTATTTGATGATTTCTGTGTCAAACATTATATGGAAATGTTTCCAAGTATTTTCTGTATTAACTGTGAATGAATAGAACAAAATAAATTGCCTGTGATGGAAAAAAAAATAAATAAATAATATCCTACAACAGGTCATGGTGTTTAGTATCAGCAATACCAACCCAAAGACAAGTCCTAAGTATTTTGAGACAGTGTGATACTATGTCCCTCTAACAATAATAAGAACAAAAGTACTAGTATATTCTCCTGCAGGGTCTAAGAACTCTCCAGCTTTGTGCTCATTGTTATGTAGCAGATTCTTTTGAATGCAGAGTAATCCCATTTAAACTCATGATATATGTATATATGCTCTGAGTTTTTATTGATATATATATATATATTTAATTATCATTTTTTGATTTGTTTATTTTATTATTTTATGTCCATGAATGCTTGCATCATGTGTATCATATTGGTATCATATGCCCTGGGACTAGAGTTACAGTTGTGAACCATAATTTGTGTTCTGTGAATCAAACCTCCATTCTCTGCAAGAGCAGCAAGATTTCTTAATAGCTCTGCTAACTCTCCAGCACTAAGTATACAATCTAAACCATAAATTTGCATTAATAAATATGCATATAAGGTGTAGCTGATTAAATATAATGTACTTTAAAACTACAAGCCACTGCAGTGAATTTCCATGAATAAATAAATAGGCTTTTTGTATGATTTCAATAAAGGCTACATTTAATTAATAATTTACCTACAATTAATTATTTGAAAACTATTACCTGATAGAAGAATAAAATATTATACTTAACAAGAATTTTCAATTTTATTTTCTTAGTGTAGTTTAAACTTTATTATAAAAGCTTACAAATAATAAAATACCAGACACTGAAATTAAGCAGAACTAACTACTCTACAGCTCAGTGAACTATAATGATTGGCCATTCAGGAAAGAAACTTTGGGGATTCATATTAGATTCTATTGGATTTTCCTCTTTGATCAAAAGAAACATACTATCAACTAATAGTGTATTCTGAAATTATGCCTGATTAGTATGCCCAAACACCTTCAAATTCAGTGGTAGTAGTGATTGGGGCTCACCTTGTTCCACTTCATTGGCAAGAAATACTCAAACATGAAGTAAACTAAGAAGACAAAACAGCTCTACCTAAAAGCAGCTGCAGCCTATTTTTTCTTTCCTGAGTAAAAGAAACAATCGTGGAAATTTCTCAACAAAAACCAGTCTTTCCAGAAGTGTATTCATTGGCAGCTACAAAAAAAAAGCACACTTGCCCAGGAGGAAAATAATTTACTCAATTAGACTGGCTATATTGCAAGTGTTCTGTGTAAAGTAGCCAGGCTATGTTCCAACTTGTGTGGCTAATTTCTTTCCACACCCAGTCCAGAAACCAGTGCACCTATTTATTTCAATATGCCAGCAATTACCAACCAGAGAATGCCTCTAATGAGACCATTAGTCACAACAACAACAACAACAAAAGGCCACAGTCCATTTTCCTTACCTCTGCTGCACTTACTGCAAGAGAATATTTCAAATACCAGTTCCAAGAACAATTTTGAGCAAACAAAATTGAAAGACTTGCAGCAGGTGGGATTGCCACCTTTTCAAATCCTATTCCAGAAAAAAAAAAAAAAAATTGCCTCCTCAGAGTTCCCAGCTGTGGGAAATTCTAGTAACTTTGGACGTCAACAAACAGGGAACTGCTCTCTTTGAAAGATGCATCTAGCTGAAATCAAGATCACTCATATAATAGGGGCACATGGAAGGGTTAAAAAGAACAGCTCTGTGCAGTAGGCAAATGCTAAAGCTTCAGCAGGTGTGAATCTTAATGGTTGTTAATTAGGTAGAAGTTCAACAGGAAAAGAAAACACAGCAGGTGTGAGGTATATGTTTTTGCTGATGAAAGAGCAGGGTAAATATTCAACTCTGCCACAGAAAAGACAAGTTCATTCTTTTTTTTTTTTCCTCTGTAGTGTAGACTTGATTTCAATTAGCACCAGATGATCACACTGTTTTCTGATTCAACAAAGTTACAGAACTCTCCCTCTTCTAAGTATTCTGTACTGGCTAGTGTCATGGGGCACATTTGTGTGCTTAAATTTGACTTAGAGGAGAGGGGAAACAATATGGTTAACAAAAAGTCATCTTGTATCATAAGCATCTAAGAGATTGTTCTGCACATAGTCTTTGAATGAAGAATTAAATACTGAATATTTGAACTAATCCACAAAACTCTTGGAGTTTCTAACAAAATAAAAAATGATCAATGATTTTTTTTTCTGCTTCAAAGAAACATCTCTTGACAGCTTTCTGCAACCTTCTATTTAACACACTACTACAGATTTTAAAGGAACATTTTATACTTTTCATGGAGAAAAATAATTCAGTATTAGTGAAATTTAGTCATCAAACTGTCCATTTCTGATTTTCTCCCCTTTAGCTATATGAGACATAATTCTACTAAAAATGGAATTGCCTTTCTATTTATAAAATGTCAACATACTAATGAAATTAAAGAAGCATTTGGTGTACTTAAACATGTTTGTCTGTGTATGCACACATATGTTATTTTTCCTCAGTATATATGTTGTGTTTTTCCATCAGCAACATTACACACAATGTCTTTTTGTTCTAATTATACACAATTAAAATTTGTATATGTGATCACATATATATTATTTTCTTCAAATGGAAAAGAGATAGGTGTAATATGAATTACTAAATGTTTTATTAATTAAAAAAACTCAGAGCCAGATATTGGGGTGAAAGCTGAAAGATGAGAGGAATAGAACAAGCCAGCCACAAGTTTTTACCACTAGGAAATCCTCAGCCCAAGAGAGCTCTGTCCTGTGTACTCGGGCTGTATAGCTTTCTGTGCCCTGCTATCTTATTTCCTCTCCTTGCCCAGCTACATCATTTCTTCTTTCTGCCCAGCTCTATCACTTCCTATCTGTCTGTACAGACCTCTAGACCTCTATGTTTAACTGGTGATGGGGATTAAAGGAGTGTGCCACCATGCCTGGCTCTGTTCTCAGTGTGGTCTTGAACTCATAGAGATCTAGATGAATCTCTGCTTCCTGAATGCTAGGATTAAAGGTGTGTGCTACCTTAAATGTCTTTCAGCCATTTGAGTTTCCAAAAGCTGAAGGGCCCCCAACTGGATCAGGCCCTCTGAATAGGTGAGACAGTTGATTGGCTTGATCTGTTTGAGAGGCATCTAGGCACTGATACCAGGTCCTGGGCTCATTGCATGAGTTAGCTGTTTGAAACCTGGGACTTATGCAGGGACGCTTGGCTCAATCTGGGAGGAGGGGACTGGACCTGCCTGAACTGAGTCTACCAGGTTGATCTCAGTCCTCGGGGGAGGCTTTGCTGTGGAGGAGGTGGGAATGGAGGGTGGGCTGGGGGGAAGGGGAGGGGGGCAAGAAGGGGGAGAACAAAGGAATCTGTGGCTGTTATGTAGAACTGAATGGTATTGTAAAATAAAAGAAAAGGGAAAAAAAAGGTGTGTGCTACTACTACCTGACCTCTATATTTAATATAGTGGCTAGCTTTGTCCTCTGATCCCCAGGCAAGCTTTAAATTGTTAGAGAACAAATAAACTATCACCACATTTTCTTTTATTCTGTCTAAAGTAAAAAGTTATAACTAATATAAGAAAAGCTATATGTAATAAGTACAATACCTATATATAATATATACAGACAATAAATACATCAACAAAGTCTAGTTCATTTGCATTTGACAAATTCAGCAAAAATATTCCATTATCTATCCTACTTTGGTGAGTCCAAAATGTACCTAATTCACTTTCTATCCTATCTTGTATTACCAACCAAAAACTACCTTTTGATATCTTCCAAACTTACACATTTTACACCTCTTTAGTGATGTTCTTTCCTGAATTAGTAAACAAGTAAAACTATAACTATCTAATCTTCAGCTTCCACAGAGACCTGAGAAGGAACTAATATTACCTAAGTAAACAGGAAGTGCAAAGAGACTTCCAAAAAATGTGAGAAATGACAGAAGCAGTTGACTGCCTGGACAGCCACCCAAGATTTCTCTGCAACATTGGGGCATTCGTCTTCAACCTACAGACCTGGTATATCTGACACTCACTTGTGAAGCAGGATTTTCTAAAAAGCCTTCCTCCCTTGTCTCGGCAAGGATTGGCAGTCCTTTCTTTTGTGTCCTACTTGTCCATGTTGGACAGCATACTGTCAGCAATGGAGACAAGGTTATTTTATTGCCAAGTGGCTAACTTTTGCCACAAAAAAAGCAAACTCCTTAAAGAATTCCTTCAACACCCATCATCTTCTCTGAAGTAGATTGGTGCTTCCAGGAGCAGACATGTATTATTGTCACAGAAAAAGGAAAAAATATCTGTTATTAAAATATTTTAAATGTCATAGTCCTTAGATCTCTGAAGTGTTTAAAGATGACCTGTATATCTAAGATATATCTGTTTGACCTTGAAAAATACCTAATATGACTACAAGTTTGATTGTAAGGATTAACTACTAACTTTCATTTCTTTATATCCTAATTAGTTGGTAATAATAACTTTCAAGGACTAGCAATTTGCATTATATTTTAAATGAACTGTATATGTATAATATATATATATGTATGTATATATACCTTGAACAATATTTGTACAGTATTTTCTAACAAAATCAATCCCAAATTTGTATCAATATACATAATTTGTATACAATATATAAAAATCCAATCCAACGTAAAATATTTAAAACTAGTATTTGCTTTCTAAAAGTAGATTCAATAATCTACCTTTTTATCTTGTCATATCCATATTCCCCCTTTTTTCTTTTCAGAGCAGATTCAATAATCTATCCTTTTATCCTATTATATCTATATCTCTCTTTTTTTTGCAGAGTAGGTTCAATAATCTACCTCTTATCTATATTGTCTTTTTTCATTTTCTTTTCAAACAAGAACCTTAAATTTAATCTCCTTTGTTTAGCCTTTCTCCTGACCATTAACAATAACAACTTGTAACCAACCATCCTAAACAATGAGAATTATCTATAATCCATTGGATGACCAAAAACCACCTGCCCCACCTCTTGGGAATGTGGGCATTCTTTTCTTCAAATTACTTCCTGCTGTCTGGGAGTGAAGGCATCTTTAGGGGATCCTGAAAAGAAAATTTGGGGTTCATTTGCCAAGTTCTGGGAGAGTTAGCTATATGATTTGTTGTCCAGCCCCTGCATAATGGGAAAAAGCAGGACTTGTCTCAAGTCCTTGCTCGAGTAGTCTGTGAGGCTGAATCATCTCAGCTAACCATCTCGAAATTTTCCTGAGTAGTTTGTAGTCAAAAGTCAACCTTTGGGTGGTATTTGTCAGCTTGGTGACATTATCATTGTCCTGATGGAATCATTGTTGTGGGGCCCCCTTATCATTTTGGAAACTTCAAAGTTGCTGTTAGGTGTGGTCATTGTTCCCTGCACAAAACTGATAGAGATTCAAATCCAATATCATGTACAGGAATCTAGATGAAGCCTTTTTTCTAGGATTAGTTAGTACTTTATATTACCATTAATATCATGACAAAAGTTTAAAATAAGTAAATACATGTATGTATGTAAATCTTATAAATATTGATATAGAATTCATACCTTAAGCAAAAATTTAAAGAATCAAAATAAAACCAAAGCATTATTAGATTATTGGCAATAGAATAATCCTTTAATTTTAGTTTTTCCTCTGTCCCATATCAGGTGGCTCTTCTAACATGGTATAGAGATTTTGAATTGTCTTTTAACAAGTATGTTTGGGTTTAGAGAAGGGGAGAGCCAAGTTCTAACTTCAAAGCCAACTTTAATTTTCAATTGAACTGAGACTACATAAAGTTTGCATTATATGTCTGTAGAGAACTGCAGAAACAAAAAATTAGTAAGACTTATAAAATTTTATCCTACTTGATATATGATATACACTTGGGCTAATTTACTCCTTTTTGGGGGACATTTTTTCTGGATGATTTGTCCTTTTTCTTCAGCTGTCTCATTTGTCCAGTGTTCTTCAGATTCCTTAGCCTTCATTCTCCTGAAAGACAAAAACAAAATCCCTTCTCCAACCCTAACTTTGAGGAAGTTCCCTTTAGGCAAGTTAAATCTGACTCAATGAAAAAAGTTAGTTTAAATTGAATGGTCATGCTGGTTGAGGAACTATCACCACTTCTAATTAAGAGATCTCTTTTGTTCAAATGGAACTTTTATCAATTTTGATGGTAATCATAGATTCCTTTAGCAATTTTGATGATAACCATAGCTTCCTTTATCATTTTTTATGGTAACCATAGCTTTTGTTCTCCTGTAGAAAAAACAAAAGCAAAACCTCATCCTCAATGTAATACATGTCCTGGTTACCATTCTAAGGTCAGCACATCTTTAAAGTATACAGATTGATTTAATTCTGCAGGTTTTTCTATTGTCCAATGTATCTCTGCAGCTTTTGTTCCTTTCTCACTGGCATTGAGAAAATTTAAAATTAATCTTTACTTCTTCAAACATTCTTTCTACGGTATCTGCATTTGAATCAGCTAGTAAAATATCTTCCATGTAATGATAAATTGTAGATTTAGGGAATTGTTTATGTATTTCTTCCAATGGCTGTCATACAAAATTTTGGTATAGGGTTGGATTATTTAACATTCCTTGTGTGAGAAACTTCCATTAATATCTCTTAACTGGCTGGGAATTATTATTAGCAGGAACCCTGAAGGCAAATTTTTCTCTGTCTTTCTTGTTAGGGTATGGAGAAGAAATAATATTATAAATCAATAACTATAAGAGGCCATCCTTTAGGTAACAGAGTAGGCAAAGGAATTTCAGATTATAGAGAGCCCATTGGCTGAATTACTTTGTTAATTGCTCTAATGTCTGTTACCATTCTCCACTTACCAGATTTCTTTTTAATAACAAATATAGGAGAATTTCAAGGGCTGGTTGATTCTTCAATATGCTTAGCATTTAACTGCTCTAGTACCAGCTATTCTCTGTTATAAAGGCCATTGCTGAACCCATACAGGCTTGTCTTTTAACCATTTTAAAGGTAAAGGTAAACCATTCACTTTATAATTTCTCATGAATTTTTAGTTCTCTCTGCTATAGCTGTTCTATCACCTCGAACAGTATGGTTTTTTATAATAAGCATTTGATTATTTAATTTCTCTGGGAAGAGTTGTCTTCTAGTCTGGCAAGAAAGGACAGAACTGAAATTGCCTTGGGGCCTGAGAGAGGCCCCTCAGGGAGTTTCCAAATGGCAAAGTCAAAGGATTACCTTGTCTGTCCCTTGTAGCTCTGCATTTCTTAGTCCAATGTTTGCCTTGACCTTACCTTCTGCATAATCCAGAAGGGAGGGGCATTCTGTTACTATTGTTCCTTGAAAAAAAATGGTTTCTATGTTTACAGTCTCTTTTTAGGTGTCCTTGTTTACAGCAATTAAACGTCTGACACTATTATTTTTCTTCAAACCTCTAGAAATCACATCTCCTATCCAAGTATCATCGTGGTCATAAGATTCAATATTAATTGTATCTCCGATCCATTACTCCAGTGGTGCTGATCTTGCCTTTAATGCTGTAATTACCCTTTTGCATTGTGTGTTAGCATTTTCAAAAGCCAGAAATTCAATTATTATCTGTCTAGCTTCTGAATTTGGTATCATTCTATTTACTGCTGAAGAAAGCCTTGTAAAAAATCAGTGATGGTTTCTTTTGGGCCCTGTGTAACTTTCATAAATGACTCAATTTTCTTTCCTGCTTCTTCTTCTATCCCAAGAATTTAAGGATGCCATGCAGCATAAAATTAGGGTGTGGTCAACATATAAAGATTGTCTTTGTATATCAGTATAATCACCTTCTCCAAGAAGTGGATCTTGGGAAATTTCCATACCTCTAGCCCCAGATCATTGTTCTATAGTCTTAGCCTCCTCTTTCTACCAGGTTCTCTATTGTAACTGTGGACCAGTCTCTAGGACTGCTGTAACAAAATCCAGTCCTGAGGGACAATTCTATCACAAACTGACCACGAGTTAACATCTGCTTTACAAACAGAGAATGCACACCATATGAGACTATAACTTCCTTGAATCTCCTCAACTCTAACATTTGCACAAGAGTCCAATCAGCTTGTACACAGCCTTGAGTATGTGGCAGTTACTGTAAGGTTACTGGATAGATTAAGTGTGGCTGTTTGAAAACCTTAGGCTGTTTCTCTGTAACTGTATAATTCAATGCTGAGATAGGTTCACCTTTACATTCTTCTGTCTGGATATGAATATCTCTATGATCTGTTTTAACAAGCTTTCTAAAACTTTTATCTTGTCACTCATTTTATCCAACCTTTTTAATGATAAAACAAAAATGATCAAACAAATAATACTCATAATTCATGTTACATAAATTCCATCAACATTAATTATCCTTTCATTTAATAGTTCCATTTTTGAACTGCCTATGCTGTTATGAAAAGAGGCCAAATTCCTTCCATTGTAAAAAATGTTTCCTATTTTTTTAATGTGGAAAAAAATAATTCTCTTTTAACTATTTTCTCCCTTTAAAAAAATCTTAATTGACTCGTGAACTATGCTGACTGCATAGAACAGTAGAAGTCCAAGGGAGTTTCAAGGCAGCTACCAAGTATCATAGCAGTCTGAGATGAATATCCAGAGAGAGCCCAAAACCCACCAGGAAAGAATAAGCCAAAGATACTCCAGCCCACACTGGGTAGAAACTCCAGCCCTGTGCAGCTCTGGCCTGAGCCTCATGTAAGTGGCTTTTTTTTTTTTTTTTTTTTTTTTTGTGCGTTCTTGCCACAAATGAAAATAGCACCACAGATATTTTACTTTTTACTGCTTTCTGGAAAAGGAAAGCAAACACAAAGCCACAACAGACTACAAAAGGAAAAACTACATGGACAAGTTTGACTTCTCATTATATTCTGAAGTTCTAAATAGTCAATTGGCCTCAGGATATTGATGAATTGGAATCTAAGGATCCAAATCATTAAATCTTTCAATAACACTTCAATGACTTCTGTGTCTATTATAGTATCTGTTTTTCACTATTATATTATATTTGTGGATGTGTTGGGAGAACTTTCAAGGTGTGAGAGAGAAGACCCAGTGATAAAGAGTGCTTCTTGCTCTTTAATATTTTCTAAATATGGCATATGGTTCAGAGGGCTTGTGCCATAACCTAATATTCAAACCATCTAAATAATTTTAATCAATCTTCCACCCATATTTGATTGTATTATATTGTGACCTGTAATTCACACACACAAAATCACACCTAGCATGGGAGTAGCATTATTGTAAAATATGGTCATAGATAAACACAGAGAAGTAGTTTGATTTTTTTCCCTGATTTATTTTTGATCCAACATTTACTAAATTCTTTTTATAGAAAAAATTAAACATTAGTCCAAAGATTGTTTTATATTCTTTTGGTGTTTATTAAGAAGTAACTTTATATTTAAGATATTTACATCAAAATCCAAGAAGTACCCACGCTCTTTCTACAGAGTTCCATGATGATCTAGACACATTTTTTGTAATTATTTTGTAAACATGGATTCCTGAGGGTAGTTGGAAGTTTTTCTGTGTTCTGCCAGGTCCCGCAGCCACTCAGACCCCAATAAACATACAGAGGCTTATATTATTTTTAAACTATGGCCATGGCAGGTATCTTGCTAGCTAGCTCTTGTATCTTAAATTAACCCATTTCTATAAATCTATACCTTGCCTTGTGGCTTGTGGCTTACCAGTACTTTACATCTTGGTTCTCCTGGTGGCAGCTAGCAGCATCTGCCACACTCTTCTTTCTTCTCTCTTATCTCTTTGCCTGGATTTCCTTCCTGCTTCTAAGCTACCTTGCCATAGGCAAAATAGTTTTATCAACCAATCAGAACAACACATATTCACAGCATACATAAGACATCCCATAGCACTGTAGTCAAATGTTAGTGCCATCATCAATACAGTTTACTTACAAAAACTAGTCTTTTTAACTTAGCAAGCTTCTATAGTACAGAATTTTTAGTCTTATGAACACATCATTACCTCTAGGAAGTCTGTTCTCTTTAAAAAGGTATGATATTGGCAAACCCATCAAAGTCATGTTCATTTCACTGACACATTAAAGAAAAATATTATGATGAAATAACATTAACACAATTGAACTTTTAACTTCTATATTTTGGAAATGACATTTTGATAAACTAAAATTCTAGTGTGTAGCTGGAAGTATCCCTGTGTCCCACAGCTGCTCATTCTCAAATAAACACACAGAGGCTTATATTAATGAAAAACTGTTTGGCTTATGGCTCATGCTTGTCATTTAAGCTCTTAAAACTTAATTCAATTCATTTCTATTAATCTATGTTTTGCCACGTAGCTTTGAGGTGTTACCTGTGTTCTATTATATCTTGCTCCCCTGGCAGCACTCAATGTTTCTCTGACTCTGCCTTCTTTTCCTTGTATCTTTTCTTGGATTTCCTGCCTGGCTCTATTCTGCCTTGCCATAGGCCATAGAAACTTTGTTATTAACCAGTGGTCAAAACACATATTCACAGCATACAGAAAGACCATTCCATAGTACTAATGATTTTAAGTTTTATCAGGAAAAGGTATTGGGTACAAATTTTGTTCATCAAATGGCCAGTATTTGTACATATTTGGTTTAAAATAAAATTTGGTTAGCATTCATAAATGTAGAATATCCTTACTGATTTATTACATTTCCTCTGAAAGTGTTCTCTTGCATGTTGGGAAATTTTTAGACTGATTTACAGGTTTTACTTTAAATTCCAAATTACCAAGAAGTATAGAATTATATTGTGCATTTTCAAACAATGGCTTTCATTTTTTTAGATGAATACTAAAAAAGGCTTTTTCCACCAGAAATGAGTCATACTTTATATTGATATATTTTCAGATTTTCTTCATTTTCAACAAGCCTGAGGAATGTACTTACCTATCACATTGAATCATACCTGAAGAAAAGGAGTTTTGAATGAATTACCCACAAAATGCATCTATTCCACTGTTAAAAATGCTAAATTAGGGAAGTGTTGAAAATTTAAAGTAGAATTTTTTTTTTCTGATTAAATTTTTACTAAATGATATTTATATTTTAAATCTTGGTAATGTCTACTACTTTGTTTATATTTTCAATGCTCCACTGGAAAGACAAATAAATATCTTTCTCTTTAATAGTTGATTTTTAAATTATAATTTGTTTAGAACAATTAAGCCAGGATAGTAAAAAAAAAGTTATTTATGAAAATTGAATAAAAATTGAAGTAAAAATTAGAATGCTTTACATGTGTTAATAAACTATAAAAAGTACACATATTAACTTCACTCATTTAAAATTATTTTTATTTCTCATTATATCTTCATTACTATGAACTTCAAAATTAGTTCTTTGATTAGAATTTAAATTATTTTATTTTTTGAGATTATAATACAAAAGCAGCTATCATTATAATACAATTACACTATTTCCCCCCTGTTCTCCATCCAGCTTCTCCTATATAACACTAATTATTATCTTTCAAATTCATAACCTCTTTTTATAAGCTATTATCACATGTATTTGTGTGTGTATATATGTGTATATATATAGTATACATATAATGATTACTCTAAAATACATAAATATAAACCCAGCAGTCTGTATAAATTTGCTATAAAATATGTACTTGTATAATGTTTGAGAGAAAACAATATTTTTAATAAATCGGAATAAAATTTGAATTCATCAACAATGTTTTGGGGTTAAAATATATGGTAGTAAAAATGACCTACAATTACATACTAAGTCAGTTGATTATACTTTTTGTTAGCCATATAAAACATGTTATTTTATTCATCTTAATATAGTAGAGGAATGACATTAGACATAGAAAAATTTTCACCTGCCAAAAATAATTCAGTAGTTACTAGGGATAAGAATATCTTCATACAATAAAAATAAATCTTTCTTGAATCTGGATGATAAGCTTTATTGTATGAATGATTATAAGGTAGACAAAGTATGTATGTATGTAAGGTGAGGGGTAAAGGTGAGGCTATTTGTATATTTCTGTGTATGTGTTTTTAATTGGCTGGTTTAACTTTTCACATCACGTTTTAAAATAATGTTATTATTTGATATAGCCATGTTTCATTTTGTTTCCTTTGTTTTCTTGTGTTTATTAATATGCTTGTTAATTCAAGATATTTTTGTCAGTTCAAATATTATCTAATATAGTTCTTGTTAGTTGTAAAATTCTTTTAAAGGCTAGTTACTCATCTAAGTCTTCCTTGGGAAGTACTGATTATAAATTCATATGTACAATGATATTAACAGAGAAGTAGATGGTATTTGAGTTGCAAGTTTAGGGAGGCAATTGTAGGTATTTATTTAGATTAAGAAGACATTATCTCAATAGCTAAAATTGAAAACTTTTCAACTATTTGTAAAACTTTTCAGAGGGATTAAGTATATTATTTATTTACACTGTCATATATATTTTCTTTTGGGAGGTGTGTGTGTGTGTGTGTGTGTGTGTGTGTGTGTGTGTGTGTGTACACTAGACAGAAATGAAGTTCAGAGGAGGATAGCAGGTGTTCTACTCTATCACTTTCTGCCTTATTACCTTGCTTTCGGTTGTTTCACTGATCACGGAGCTAGACTGGCAGCAGGAACTCGTAGCAATCCTCCCGTCAACCACACCATCAAGTTCACAAGAATACATGACCACTTTTTCAGTTTTATATAGATTCTCAGGCATGATCTCAGGTCATCAGTTTTGTGTAGTATGTACTCTTTCCCCCGAACCATAATTACAGCCCATTTATTATCTTCTCACAATTTCAAAACTCACTGCTAGTTAAGCAAAAACAGACAAACACCTAAACAAACATGCTGTTACTTCTAAAACAAAAATGCTAAATTTATCTGAATGTCTTTAATGCTTTGCAAATTCTGCATTGCAATGGCAGATTTTATGCACTTTCTCTGACACTGGTGACTCACATACATACAGAGTAAAATTGTAATAAATATAAACTTGTATCTCATCTAGAAGTTTAATGTACATTCCTAGACATGATTTTTTTGTGTGTAAAAAAGCAGAAGATCTTTAATGTTCTCTTTGAATAACACAATTTCACCATCTTGTGGTGATATTTTGTTTTTGATCTAACAAATAAAGCTTGCCTGAAGATCAGAGTGCAGAGCTAAGCCACTAGTTAGCCACAGAGGCTAGGCAGTGGTGGCATATACCTTTAATCTCAGCACTCTGGAGGCAGAGGCAGATGGATCTCTGTGAGTTCAAGACCACCATGGGCTACACAAGATTGATCCAGTCTGAAAGAGGAACAGAGCCAGGCAGTGGTGGCACATATCTTTGATACCAGCACTTGGGAGGTTGACACAGGAAGTGATAGGGCTGGGCAGAGGACAGGTGTATAATGCAGGATGAGACAGGAGCTCAGTCTCTTTCAGGCTGAGAATTCAGCAGAGGTGAGAACCAGGGACTGGCTGCTCTGTTTCTCTGATCTTTCAGCATTTACCCTGATATTTGGGCCTGGGATTTTATTATTAAGAACAGCTATGATTTGTACTATACCATCTGGTATTATTTGGATTAGAATTCAGGAAAATACGTTCTTTGTATAAGGAATTAGAGCCATGATGGAGGAAGTATACCATTGAGGTTGGGCTTTGAGGAGCCATTGCTTGGTCGCACATCCAGTTCCCTCTCTCTGCGTCATGTTTAGGGTTGAGGTTGTGATCTCTCAGCTCTGTTCTTTGATCATAATATCTGTCATTTATAGTCATATTTAATGCTCTGATTAATCCAAATCCCTCTGAAATAATATACTAAAACAAACTCTGTTGCAATGTCCTCATGTTTGTAGTATTTTTTCACAAAAACAAAATTATAACAAATATATACATATATATCTTATTTTTTTTATCTTTGGTCTTAGGATGTTTCCCTGTCTTGGCTATTAGAAACTGTGCAATAATAATCATAAAAGTTATTAATAATACTTTGGTTTATTAATTTTATATCTTTATGTATATGCCTTCTACTGGATTAGTATATTACTAACTAGTTTTATTTTTGTTTCTTTGGGAACATGTGTAACATTTTCATAATAACTGTATAGTAACTCATCTATGCTAACAATGCATTAGTTTACTTTTTCTCCAATATTTGTTATATTTGTCCTTTTGGTTCCAGCCACTGTTACTGGTGTGAGATGTTATCTCATAGTTTTGATTATAATTTCCCTGTTGGGCCCCAAACTTCTGCCCTCTGGAATTCTCCCACTGTGCTGTAAGCCTGTATTTAAGGCCTCCTCTCTCCTTTAATAAAAGGCATTCTACTGAGACAAATGACCTACTGTTTGGTCTCTGCTTTAATCCTCAGCCCCTCGCTGATACATGGTGAAGGGGTGGTAGTGCGGGCGTTACAATTTGAGTTGCTTATCTCTTATTTTTATAATCCCTTTTATCAGACATATTTTATTTTAGAGTTTTCTCTGATTTCCTGGGCTGGAAGCTGTCCCTTATATGGTATCTTTACTTGATATCTTTATTTTAGAGTTTGTTAGTTTTTAGTTCGCTACGGTATCATGTATGTATATTTTCTTGTCTTTAATTTATTCATCTTATTTTAAGAAATCAATGTTGCTAGTTACAGAATGGTCCATTATCTTTGTTGTTTCATATTTGTACTCTTACATATTAATATTTAATCCATTTGAGTGCATTTTGTTAATAAGGAGAGACAAGGATGTAGTGTAGTTTTTCTATATGAGAATATTTAGTTTCCTTATGTCATTTGCTGATGATCTTGTTCTTTTTCCAATGTGTCTTAACAAATGTTGTCAAAACTTTGTAGGTGTGAATTTACTTTCAGTTCTTTATTTAACTCCGTTAATTACTATTAAGTATTTATTCTTATTTGAATTCAATGCCTTTTTCCCCCATTGCTATAGGTTTTAATGTATTTCTGACACTGGTTGTCATGTTTACTTAGAATTTCCTGTCTTAATTCAAAATAACTTATTGAATATTCCACTTCTATTGTGAACCAATTTCTATTGTGGGAATGGCAAATGACGAAGAATATGACTACAGTATAGAGACCAAAAGACACATTATATAGCATTATTAATGTATTCAAATGAATTAGATACACTCTTTATTTTGAACATACCAGGGTCCCCATTGTTTCCCTGCTGGAAACTTTCAAGATGTCAACAGGGCTAGGAGACCCAGGGTCAGATCATATAGCCAAGATATAGTTTCTACAGGCAACCGGCTTTGATGCCTTCCGTACAAGACACAGCTGTCACACGAAGGGAATGTTGACTAGAGCCTGCACACCTCAGTATCGAACTCACAGCAGAGCCTGATATCTCCTACTATGAGTTAATTTCTTCCTTAAGGTTACAAATGACTTCACTGAGGGAAGAGGTGACTTGACCCGAAAATAAGGACACACTCAACTAGAAACCTAACATCAGATACTCATTTCTCAACCCAGAAACAAAAAATACAGAAAACAACATTTCTACTCCAGACCAAAATACTAGTCTCGCATTCATGGCTAGGTCCCGGGAGTCCAATTAGCGAGATAGACGAGGCTTTATATGAGCAAGAATTGTTGAGACCAAGGTTGGATAAAGCACAGGGACAAATAGCCAAAAAGAATGGAAACACATGAACGATGAACCAATGGCTGAGGGGCCCCCAACTGGATCAGACCCTCTGAATGGGTGAGACAGTTGATTGGCTTGATCTGTTTGGGTGGCATCCAGGCAGTGGGACCAGGTCCTGTGCTCATTGCATGAGTTGGCTGTTTGAAACCTGGGGATTATGCAGGATCGCTTGGCTCAGCCTGGGAGAAGGGGAGTGGACCTGCCTGGACTGATTCTACCAGGTCGATCTCAGTCCTTGGGGGAGGCTTTGCCCTGGAGGAGGTGGGAATAGGGGGTATGCTGGGGGGGAAGGGGAGGGGCCGGGAGTGGGGAGAACAAGGGAATCCGTGACTGATATGTAGAACTGAATTGTATTGTAAAATAAAATAAAATTTAAAATAATAATAATAATAATAATAATAATCTCTAGTGAAAACAATTTTTAGGAACTTCCAGACAAAAATTCAAAGGAATGATTCTAACCAAGTTTGAAAATCTCAAAGAAGACATGAATATTCTCCAGAATAACAGCAGCAAAAATAAAAAGAGTGAGATGAATGAAATGGATAATTCAATCTAAAGTATGGTAATGGAATTTAGCAGTGAAAAAGAATTACTTGACAAATATTAAATATAATGATAGTAGAAATGAAAACCTCAATAAGCCTTTCCCCTTCTAAGGGAGAAGAAGAAAGTACAACATGAAACTGTAATTCTTTTTCAGATATCTAGAAATGGTAACAATCATATAAGTAATAAACTAGACATTAAAATATGAGTAGGATTTCATGGGCCATCCTGGTGGACAGTACTGCTGTAAATCATGTGGGCTACAGAGACTCAGTTTAGGAAGTTTCAGAATGGAACAATGTTAGCAAATGGGCTAGAGATATTTGTGATATTTTGGCATAGAATATGACCACTTTTTTCCTTGTTCTAAGCATCTGAGAAGTAAAATTGCAAAGCTTTGGACTAATTAAGTTGGCAAAGGTAATGATTTCAAGACCACCTAATAGTGACACAGTCACATGATTATTACTAAACACTTATGCAATCCTAAAATGAAAAAATAGCAAGCAGAAAAAATAAATTACTAATTTTACAGTTTAAAGAAAAAGGAGCACCAGGAATTGTAGTTTTTTAGTTAAGGCTTATGCTACAAAAATTAAGGAGAGGTCTAATGCTAAATTGAATATAGCTAGTGTTACTTACTATCAAGGCATGACCACACACCCAGGTAATCTGGAATTTTGTGAAAAGACTTTTGAGCTAACACACTTTTTTGTTCTTAAAATCCAACAACAAATCAAAACTTAACCAGATGTTAACCAAGGATGAGTCCCTCCCCAAAGGGCAGCAGAACTTATCAGTGTTGCCCATATACTTCTTACTTTAGAGTGAGGGACACAGGAGTAAAGAGATTGAAGAATCTTCCATTAGTTAAGTGGAACTTCTGAAGCTAGTCATGTAATAGAGAAGTGTCTGCACTGAGGCCCTGAGAAGAAATTACGTGAGGCTGTGAAAGTGGAACTCTGTTTACGTTGGCTACTTTAAGATGTTAGAGGTGCTAGATCCATTGGTTACCTGCCAAAGTGATCTGCAGACAATTAATGGAACCCATTGAAGTGTGAAAAGTGTATTGAAGTTAGCAAAGTTGGAAAGATAGAACCTTTAGACAACAAGTATGCATGGAGTTACAGAATTTGCAATTTGCCCTGGTCTTATTTTGGTCCAGAATTTTGTCACTATGCAGCAATACCTCCATTTTGGAATAATAATTCTATGCCATTGTTTGTTGGACACATGTAATTTCCTTTTGTTTTGATCTTACAAGGGGATACAGTTAAGATATTTCTTTCTTTTTTTTTTTTTTTTTTTTGGTTTTTCAAGACAGGGTTTCTCTTTGCGACTTTCCTGGAGCTCACTTGGTAGCCCAGGCTGGCCTCGAACTCACAGAGATCCACCTGCATCTGCCTCCCGAGTGCTGGGATTAAAGGCGTGTGCCACCACCGCCCAGCAGTTAAGATATTTCTCTGATTCACAGATTTTTATACTGTTTATAGTACAAAATACTATGGAAACTTTTGCAGTTGGACCAAGTACATTTTGATTTGTGAGATGACCACAAATCTATGAGTACAAGGAAGTAAAATATGCTGATTTAAAAGAGAATGACCCTCACAGGCTCATATTTTGGAACACTTTGTTCCCTGTATGTGGAATTCTTAGGGAATGATTAAGAAGTATTGTCTTATTGGTTCATTGAGGGTAGGGTTTGAAATCAGAAAAACCCAGGCCATTTGCACTTAAAATTAGTGTACAATAAAAAAAAATGCAGAGCAAAGCAATACACACTTAAGAATGGCATTCTTCTTTATGAATTAATATAAGAAGTTGATATTTTTGTCTTTCATCTTTATGTTCATCTATTGTACATCAGGATTATAACAGAAGACATATTTTCTTACTAATTTACTGTGTTTTTCATGTATTATCACTAAGTGCTAAATGAAATTATAAAACTATTTGCTTTAAAATCATGAAAGTAATTTGGATTATACAACTAATGAGAGCACTGGCTGTATATTTCAGAAGTAATATTATTTGAAGACAATCCATTTTGTCCTACTCCTTATCAAATCGTTGGTATTTTGTTAAATTAAGCAGAAAATATCTTTTTTATTTTTTTGATATATATTATTTTTCTGAGCAAAAGGAGTGTCTAAATATGTCCAGATTAAACTTAAATACAATTACTAGCGGTATTAGTTAAGATATCTCAGTTAACTGTTTTAAAATATGACTAACAAATGCAGAAGACTAAAATAAGCCGTTTTTTCGTTTATTTTATTTTATGTATATGGCTGTTGCACTGACATACGACTTGAATGTCTGGTGCATTCAGAGGTCAGAAGAGGACACTGGATCTAGGGTTACAGATGGTTGTAAGAAAACATGTAGATAATGGGTATTAAACCTGAATCAATTGATAGAGCAACCAATGCTTTTAACCTCTGATTCATTTCTGCATATCTTAAAGCAAAACAAAAAAAAATGTTTTAAGATGTAGAAGGTTATTTTGTAATCATCATCATTATTAAATTAATTATATATAAATAATATAAATCATATAAATAAATAAATATATCTAGCAAAATTACTAAATTTTGAAAGTAGAAATAAAAGTATTCATTAAACACAAAATTCATAGCTCTTTGATCCCAACAAAGACTAATTATTGAATTTGGATATAAAACTTTACCTCACTTTATAACACTTCAATGATATTATTTGAAATATTATACTATTTACAATAAATATAATAAAATTAAAATAAGTGTTTACTTAAAAAGAAATCATACTTATTCCTAAAATTATTAAAATAAACCTAGTTGGAGATTATCAAATAAAAATAAGTTTTTACACTGTAAGTTTGTAACATTTGTTTATTCATGAGAGCATAAAACTAACTAAATGCCAGCATGATCTTGACCTCATTTTAGTTCCTGTATCTGTATATCATTTCATGATTGCAACAGACAATTCCTTGTTAGGTTTTGAAACTAACTTTACAAAACATTATCCTAGAACATTTTATAATGAACATTGCAGTAAGCCACATAGGGTTTAAATGCCACTATTAATTGGTTTTGCTGGCTTGATGTGATTAATTTCACTATTTTTATATAACACAAGAAAGTAATGAAGATCATTATTTTGCTAGTGTAGTTAATTCTGTTACAAATATTACTTTTTAAATTTCTGAAGACAAAACCATTCTGATAACAGGTATTTACATTATAGATATAACTCTCTTGAAATATAATAAATTGATAACACAAATTTAAAATACACATTTATTAACTCAGGATAGTTGATGTATAAAAACAGCAATATTACTAATTTTTTATAATACTAAATTATTTCATATAAAGATATCCTTGGTAATAAGCAAAAACAAAATATATTCACTGATAAAATTATACTAATTATACTAGCCATTGATAAAACCAATTATATAATTTTAATATAGGTTACAAAACCAATTATAAAATGAAACAATTGAGTAGAAACTTAGTTGTTTTATATTTCTGACGTTTAAAGATAAATACTATAATTGATTTTATGTGATAAAAATTTTGAGTACTTAGTAAAGAAGAAAACAAGTTAAAAGATGCCATTTTCTCGGCCTTATGGTGTAGACAAGAAGAACATATAAAGAAAATATACTGCATATTATTTGAAGTAAAATTGACAGGCAAAAAGAAATGATAGAACTGAGAAAGTGGGAAGGGTTGGTGATTTCACAAAGAATAGGCATGAAGAGATTTAGTGAGAAGAAAATATTTAAAAGAAGACACTGAATGATTGATCAACTCTGCCTGATATCTATATTTACGTTGAACTTGACTCCTTCCTAGAAGAAATGGAAAAAAAGAATTCTGTGGATTGTGGCTTGAAATGATATGTGGAATCACTGTGGCCAGAACTACCTGAGGAAGAAAGAAATTTTCAGGAAATGACCTCAGAAGTAAAAGAGAATTCTCATGACAGTGCTCTAGATAATTTGTTTAATCTCTGAATCAAAGAAGAATATCCTAGATGGTTATCACCTGAACATCAACATATTAATGTGGTTATTGTGACTATTGGAATTAATATAGATTATATGAAGAAGAATGTAGCTAAGAACATTGATTGGCTGCACACTTATAAGTAAGAAGTTGAAAGTAGTAGTGAGGAGGTAGAAATGTATAAGTTCAATTAAACTGGATTAATAGTTCAACTAGTTTTACAAGTGAAAATATGTTATGTGTCTGTCCATGCCATGTACACAGGTATGGGCATTTGCCTAGATGGATAAGAATGTGGTACTTCCATGGTCTGGATTAGTTTGGAACTATTGTTAAGTTTGATATACATAAGTTCTGGTCTGCTATAGTTGAGAAACATGTCATGATTTTGACTTTTTTCCTAAAATATAACACAGAATTACAGATGTGATATACTTTTAAATCATAAAATTATTTAATGATGAAAAGCTCTTAGCATTACTCTAAATGTAGGGAACAAGACAAAGATATCCAGTCCACTCTAAGCATTCTCATTCAATAATGGGTGAGATGTCTTTTTCAGATCAGTAATACAAGAGACATAAATAACAATATAAATATAAAAAATGTCAGAACATCCTTTTTGAAAATAATATTAATCTATCTATGACAGCCTAAAACTCAATCAAAATAACCTCAGAGCTGATGCACATCTTCAACAAAATTAAAAAAGGACAAAAATCAACATAAAATTTGTAACTTTGCATATGAACTACAAAAAGATTAAGGAAACAAACCCAGTCCCATAAGCACAAAAAAAATAAGAAACATGGAAATTCTCTCATAATCAGTGAATGGAAAAGTTCTATGATGAGAATTTCAGACACTGTAAGAGAAATTGAGGCAAACACAAGAAGACAGAAAGACCTCCTATAATCAAAGCTTGCAAGAATCAATATTATGGAAATGGTCACAAAACCATAGAAATCTACAGATTAATTGAAATCTGCTGTGAATGTGTTCTGCATGCTGTGAATGTGTTGCTCTGATTGGTTGATAAATAAAATGTTGATTGGCCAGTAGCCAGGTAGGAAGTATAGGCAGGACAAGCAGAGAAGCGAATTCTGAAAACAGGAAGGAGTCAGGAGTCTCCAGCCAGACACAGAGGAAGCAAGATGTAAAAGTACTAGTAAGCGACAAGCCACATGGCAACTTATAGATGAATAGAAATGGGTTAATTTAAGATATAAGAACAGATAACAAGAAGCCTGCTGCGGCCATACAGCTTATAAGTAATATAAGTCTCTGTGTGTTTACTTGGGTCCAAGCAGCCGGCCATAGGGCCACAGGAGCCGAACAGAACCAGGAAAACTTTAGCTACTGCAATCCCAATGAATATCCCAGGGATACTCTTTATAGACAAAAAAACACAAAAATAAACAAACAAACAAAAACTTGAAGTTTATGTGGAAGCACAAATGATCAGTCTTAGACAAAGTAATCCTGAACAACAACAACAAAAAAGAATACTGTGGAAGTATTATCCTAACTGAATTAAAATTTACAACTGAGTCTTGATCATAAGTGGCACAAAAACAGATATATAGAACAATGGTATAGAATATAGAACCCATGTTGTAGTTTAAATGAGAAATGTCCCCAATAGTTGGCATCAGAGATCATGCTGTTGTTATAAAAGACATTACTAGGCTTTGCAAGGCTTTGGAATGTTTGAAAAAAAAATGTTGAATTTGTAAGCAGGTCTTCATTGGGTCCCCTAGTATGAGCCAGGAAGACAGAAGTCTGAGCACAAAAGGGAACTATAGAGTCTTGTCTTAAGAGGATTCAGAGGAAATTAAGCAGTTTAAAAAATGTGTGGATCTTTTTTCTACCTATATGTAAGTGTACCAGCAGATGTGTAGTAGCCTGATCTTAGGAGACTCTCTATATGTGCTGTGGGTGGTATACCAAGAGAAGTAAAGTTGTCAATCTGTTTGAGTCCAGAGGATCATGTGTAGGTTCTTGACTTCAAGCACTGAAATTATACATGATTTGGCTTTTCCTTTGAACTGATTGTAACCCTGTCATACCCTCTCCCTTTTGAAATAAGAAGTATATGGAATATGTTTTTCTAGGAGACTTCAATTAATAGACTAAAATTTTAGAGAAGTTTTGAAATTTTAGAGAAATTTGTTATATATTTTAAGGCAGCTTTGAACTTTGAAAGGCAATGAGCATTTTATAAATAATGAAATTTTAAAGTGTTTGAATTTTAAACATCGTGGGTCTTTTAAAAGAGGAAATGTTTTATATTGTAAAATTGACATTAATTTGGGATCTTAGAGATGAAGAAGAAAGGAGAAGACATATGATGTCTTTGTGTGTCAAGTTGACAGGCATCAATTTTTTTTCTCCTCCCTCCCTCCTCCCCTTCCTCCCTCCCTCCTTCCTCCCTCCCTCCCTCCTTCTTTCTTTCTTTCCTTCTTTCTTTTTTGACAACTTGACACAAACCTAGACATGTATGACACAAAAGGGAATCTTAATTGGGAAACCGCCATTTTTAGATTTGCCTGTAGAGAAGTCTGTGAGCTGTTGTCTTTATTAATGATTTAGGTGGGAGGGAGCAATGCACTGTGGATGGTGCCAACCCTGGTTAAGTGGTTGAAGTTGAATAATAAATAAGGCTGAACTTTGCTGGGAAGCATTGAGATCATAGTGGTTTCATGAGCATAAGGCCAGTAAACAGTGTTTCTCTATCTCTTTGCTTTAGTTCCTGCTCCAGGTTTCTGCCCCGCCTTTGGTTCCTGATATGACTTCTCTTTGATGGACAATTGCCTGAAGAGTAAACAAAAATGAACACTCTTCTCCTTATGTTGTTTTGGTCCTTTGAACTGATTGTAGCTCTCCCATGCCCTTGCGTCTTGTGTTTTATCATAGCAACAAAACCCTAACTAAGACATAGATTTTGTTTTGTTTGTTTGTCTGCTGAAGCTTACACCTAAGGCCTTGCAGTTTCTAAGTAGACATTTTAACATTGAACCACACAATAAGAGGATAACATGCTTCTTTCTTTCTTTCTTTCTTTCTTTCTTTCTTTCTTTCTTTCTTTCTTTCTTTCTTTCTTTCTTTCTTTCTTTCTTCCTTTCTTTCTTTCTTTTTTTTTTTTTCAAGACAGGGTTTCTCTGTATAGCTTTGCACCTTTCCTGGAACTCACTTTGGAGACCAGGCTGGCCTTGAACTCACAGAGATCTGGCTGCCTCTGCCTCCCAAGTGCTAGGATTAAAGGTGTGCACCACCACCGCCCAGCCACTTATTTTTTTTTTTGTTGTTATCTGTTTGCTTGTTTATTTTTCCCTCTTATTGAAATTACATTTTTCTCACATAATATATCCTTATTATGGTTTCCCCTTGCTCTATTCCTCTCGTCTCCCCCATCCCTCCCCCATTTGAATCAATTCCTTTTCTGGTTTTCATTAAAACACAAACAGATTTCTAAGGGGTAATAATAAAGTATATAAAATTAAGCACAATAAAATAGAACAAAAAATTAACACATCAGAATTGGACAAAGAGAAACAGGGAAAAATTCACAGGAATCATAGAATCAGTCATGCACTCAAAAATCCCATAAAAAACACTAAACTGGAAGACAGGTTATATACATAGAGAACATGATGTAGATTTGTACAGGCCTGGTGTAGGCCACCCCAATCTGTGAATTCCTTTGAGTTTTGATCAGTTTGCTCTAAAGGAATAGCTTTTTTATCATGCTCTATCTCCTCTAGCTCTTTCACCATTTCAACCTCATTTTCTAATCCCTGAGAAGAAATATTTGATACACAGATCCCATTTAGGGCTGAGTGTCCCCAGGTTTCTCACTCTCTGCATATATCTGGCCATGGATCTCTGTATTTGTACCCAAAAACTGCATCAGGAAGCTTCTCTGGTGATGGCTGACCAAGGTACTCTTATGAGTATACAAGAATGCTATTAGGAGTCTTCTTATTGATACTTTATGTTTTTGTTTTGTATTTAACAACGGTGTCTTGTTTTAATCATATCTCTTGGCAATCTAGTCTTTGGCACTTGGTAACCTAAGCAGTGTTGAGTATAGGGTACATCCAGTGGAGTGGAATGTAAGCCAAATCAGTTCTTTGTTATTTGTTGGTTACTCTTACAAGCTTTACACCATCTTTGCCTTAGAATATCTTGAAGGTAGGACTGTAGCAGGAATCTTAAAAAGTTCTTATTAATAAAATCAAACCTGAAGCCAGGTATTTGGGTGAATGCTGGAAGGTCAGAGAAGCAGAACAGGCCACAGCCTCCTCACCTCGCAAGTTTCTCAGCTGATCCTGTTTCCTCAGACTGGAAGCCTCTCAGTCCTCATCCAGAATAGGTCTCAGCTGAACTGCTGCTCGATAGCCTGAAAGCTTAACCAGCCAAATGCTTCTAGTTTCTGGTCTTCATGCCTTATATTATCTTTCTGTTTTTGCCATCACTCCCTGGGATTAAAGGCTCACTTCTTGCGATTAAAGGCATGTGTCACCATGCCTGGCTGTTTCCAATGTGGCCTTGAACTCACAGAGATCCAGAGGGATTTCTACCTCTGGAGTGCTAGAATTAAAGGTGTGAGTGCCACCATTTTCTAGCCTTTGTATCTAGTGGCTGTTCTGTCTCTGACCCCAGATAAGGTTATTAGGGTGTCCAATATTTTGGGGAACACAATACCACCACATAGGACAGCATTGTAGATCAAAGGTTTTATGGCTTCCCTGGTGTTTAAGTAAATCTCCTGGCAACTTCCCTAGCACCAGGTTTCTCTATATCCCCATGATATCTCTCTCTATTATGGTATCTCTTTCATTGCTTTCCCAGTCCATCCCTTCTTGAAGCTATTGTGAAAAGTATTGTTTGTCCATTTTTTTTATCTCATTCCTTTAGTGATTATATAGGAGGCATAATGATTTTTGTGACTGAATTATGTATCTAGCTACTTTGCTGAAAATTTTATCATCTGTAGGAATTTCCCAGCTGAAGTTTTGAATCACTTATGTGTACTATCATATCATCTGCAATTAAAGATACTTTTACTTTGTCCTTTCCAATTTGTGTACCCTTGGTCTCTCTCAGTTGTCTGATTGATCTACCTAATACTTCCAGTACTATACTTAATGTGTTTTGAGAGTGCAGTAAGAGTTGTCTTCTTTCTGTTCCTGGTGAAATTGCTTTGAGTTTCTTTCCATTTAATTTGATATTGGCAGTGGGTTTGTAGTAAACATTCTTCATTATGTGAAGATATGTACTTGTGTCCCCAATTTCTCCATCATTATTATCATGAAGGGGTATTGGGTTTTACCAAAGGTATTTTCTGCATCTAATGAGATGATCATGTTTTTTAATTTGTTTCACAGTTTATATGTTGGATTAAATTTTCTGACTTTTGTATATTGTACCATCAATGCATCTCTGAGAAGAAGCCTACATGATCATGTTCTATGATCATTTTATGTGTTCTTGTATTGGTTTGCAAGTATTTTATTGAGTATTTTTGCATATGTTCACATGGGAGATTGGTTTATAATTCTCAGTTTATTAGGTCTTTACAAGGTTTGTGTATCAGGACAACTGTGGCCTCCTAGCATTAATTAGGGGGATGCTCCTTCTGTTTGCATTTTGTGGACTAGTAGATCTGCCTTTATATTTCAGTTGGTATTTTTCCCTTGTAGCTTTTAATATTATTTATTTGATATGTATTTTCAGTGTTGCCATTATTATAGAGTCATTTTTTTACCCGTTTAACTGATTTGGACTTCTGTGTGACTCTTCTACATTGACAGGCATCTCCTTTTCATCAGGGAAATTTTCTTCTATGATTTTGTGTGAAAATATTTTCTTTGCCATTGACCTGGATTACTTCTTCCCGTATCCCTATTATTAATAGACTTGGTCTTTTCAAAGCATCCCAGATTTCTAGGATGCTCTGTGACAGTAGAATTTAGATTTAACATTTTCTTTGACTAAAGTGTCCATTTTTTTCTACCATGTCTTCATGCTTGTGATTCTCTCTTTTATATCTTTCATTCTGCTATAAGGCTGAGATTCCTATTTAATTCCTTTTTTTTTTTTTTAATTTCCCGATTTCCCTTAGTTTCACTTTTCTTTATTGATTACATTTCCAATTTTAGGTCTTGAACTGTTTTATTCATTTCACTTCAAGTAATTTATTCATTTTCTTTTTTTTTTTTTTTTTTTTTTTTTTGGTTTTTCAAGACAGGGTTTCTCTGTGTAGCTTTGCGCCTTTCCTGGGACTCACTTGGTAGTCCAGGCTGGCCTCGAACTCACAGAGATCCGCCTGGCTCTGCCTCCCGAGTGCTGGGATTAAAGGCGTGCGCCACCACCGCCCGGCTAATTTATTCATTTTCTTTAAGGACTCCTATCATATTAGTAAAGGCTATTGGAAGATTTTTTTTTTTCTTGTGCTTCTTCTATGCTGTACTCCAGATCTTAGGTTAGAGTTGCTGGGCTCTTTTGATGAAATATTGTACTGGTTGTTATTGACTGTGTTTTTATGCTGGCATCTAGGCATCTGGGTTTGGAAAGACTGTAGGTTGGGTGCTGATATCTTTGTTGGGTAGATGTTTTGTTCCTTGGTTTTTATTGTCCTTTCTATTTCTTAGGAAAGAGTGTGGGCTATGTGTTGCCTCTTGAACTTCTTTTGAGATCCTGAAAAGTGTAACCACTGCAGCTTCTAGGTAAAATGTGTTTCTGGGAATTGGGAGCTGTAGGGGTAAGTACATCAGGGAGCTAACCCTTAGTAATGGGAATGGGCTAGGAGAATTCTGAGTTGTTTCACAGGAGGAAGAAAAACATGGCTTTCACCAGGATCTGCTTAGTGCCCTGAAAATGTGACGGAGAGTGACGGGAGGCCTCAGGAGAAGGTCTGCCAAGAGGTGGGGATTAATATGGGAGGATTCAACTTGCAAGAATGGACAGAGAGGTGAAGCTTTCCTGTTAGCTTACTTGTTTCACTGGTCAGAATGGCCTGTGGGTTTCCAGGGAGTGTCTGCTGGATTTGGGGCTTTAATAAAGCAATGAGTTTGGAGAAGTAATTTAAGAAGGAAAAATCATTGCAATCCATTGGAGATGGGTGAAATGCAGTGAGGTGGCAGAAGCTGGTGGTCAGCTGCGGATCTGGGGTTGAGACTTAGTGATTGGATTTGGAGGACCAGTGGGCAAGGTGAAGATCTGATGGTAATCTACCTTCATCCTGGTCAGAGTGTCCTGTGGGTTCTTAAAGAATATCTTCTCGAGTTGAGAACTGGGATAAAGCAATCATTCGGGTATGGGAGAGAGGTTAGGATGAGAAGATCTGTGTGATCTACTGGGGATGAGGACATGTGTTAAAGGGAGAGCACAGCACATGTCTACTGCAGAGGTGGGATGAGACTGGGGGATTGGCTTTGGAAGACCAGTGGGAGAAGTGAACTCTTTAGTCAGGCTAACTCTTCTCTGGTGGGGGTCACATATGCTTATTTTAAGGGACCTTCTCAGATTAGAAGAGGGCTAATCTTAGGTCAAGGTATAAGAGTATTTTCCTCCCCTGCTAGAACCTCCAAACAAGCCTTCATGTCTAGAATAAGGATTTTTGTCAGGCCAACATAGTATGTTCAGCAAAAAGAATGTCCTTTCTAAATACTATTTGATTGAAGGCATCTACTAAAGAATGCACAGTTTATCATATAACTGGAAGGTTCTAAAACATGATAATGTATCATACACAAAGTTCAAGTTAAATTTATTGAATTTAACCCTCTATTCTTTTTTTTGGGCGCGGGGGGTGGGGGTTAATGCTGGAAGATCAGAGAAGCAGAACAAGCCACAGCTTCCTCACCTCGACAGTTCCTCAGCTGATCCTGTTTCCTCAGACTGGAAGTTTCTGTGTCCTCATCGTAATGGCTCTCAGCTGAACTGCTGCTCGAAAGCCTGAAGCTTAACCAGCTAAAAGCTTAAAAAGCAGATTAAATAATGAAAATGTGATGGTGAAAATACTGTTGTTCCTTTGCTTTAATATATAAATTTTCAGATAGCTAATTATGTTATAATGAATAATTTTAAGATTAATCATGCAATAATTTAGTAACAAAATTAATATTATTGAATTACATAATTGATTTAAGTAGCTAATTATGTCTCAATTTTAATAATTTTGAATCTGGGTTACTATGCTTTAAATACAAGGATAGTATCTAATCAAATAGGTGTCATTAATTAAAATGGAAAGCTAAAGTAGATCTCTTATATTTTATATGACCCTCTATCAAGTTACTGATGAAGCCATGGTTAGAAATATATACCAGCTGTATTTTCAGTATCGATATTCAATATACAGTCATTAATCTTATGGTGGTGATAAAGCAGCTATGTCTTATCATCACCATATACACCAACACCATCATAATGGCAATTGCAGTTCCACATGAATTTTAGAAGGACAATTATTGAAATCATGGTATTGCTTTCCTTCTTAACACTTACTAGGAATATGAACAAAATAAAGACAAATCTCTTTACACACCAAGAATATCCTAGTTGGTTTACTATTGTCCATATAGTATAGGGTTTAAAGCATGACTATATTTTATGATATGTCTCATAACTTTTCCATATACTTTTAAGATTTTATCCAGCAATCTTATGTCTTTTTTGAGATGTGTCTCATGAGAAAGCCACACATCCCTAGAACTTAAATGTGTACCAAGCTGAACTCAAACTTACAGGAATACCCATATCTCTATCTCTAGATTACATATGTCATGACACTTGACTGGAAATTGTAATTTCACACAAGAATTAAGAATATTTTTAATGTATTCTCTAAAAATACAGACTTCTTATGAATTTCTATATTTGAGTATCCTAATGTCATAGAAAAACTATTTTATGTTAGTTTTGATGGGGAAAATGTTAAGAATATAAGAATATTATCATATAAAAGCACATACTCACATATATTTTTACTTATAATTTAGTCCTTAAAACACAAAAATCATTCAAACCAAAATTCAACAAATGAAAAATCAAAAGGAAGTGAAATCTTCCAGAAACCAAAGTACATAAAAATGATTTAAGTACTGATTATCTCCATATATACTTGAATAAATCCATCTTATTCTTGTTTCATTTTCTTCATAGGAGATGAGTAGAGTTAGACCATAATCTGTCTAGCAATGTTCATGAAAGTGTTAACTATTCTAGCACATATTAATGTTGAATCTTTCTTCCGAAACTTCGGTGGCTTTGCCTAATCCCCAAGTTAATTCTATTCCATTACTTTTATGTTCTGAGTTTAATACAATTAGTATGCAATAAGTTTAATTCAATCTCATTATAAACACAGTAGTGAGTAAAATCATGTCCACTCTGTAAGGATCTGTTTATTTTACAGCTCGCAAAGAAATCTCTGTGGCCCTTGTGTGATACGACGCCTTCCCGTAGTTTGGAAAGCCACTTCCCCAAAGAAGCGTTTTACACTAGCTAGGGATTTTTTTTAATTACTAACTGAAATTAAATGTTTTTGTTGCCATGGATTTGATTTTCCATCTTTTTTTATTTCTATAAGATAAAAAGAGAAAGAACTGTTTGTGGTTTAACCAGCTTGTGTGAATATCTACGGTTTCTATCTAATTATTAATTTTACTTCTTTGAAGAAGTGAATCTTCACTTTGAAGAGGTTTTCAGTTTTACATATGAATACTTCATATCAGAGAAAACAGGAACTGTGGGTACAAGACAGAAATGTACTATCCTGGAGATGACCCTTAGTCAGTTGGGACAGGTATATTCAACCTGATTTCCATCACAAATCATCACTCCTAGCTGAGACATTGGAAAGGAAGTTTTGGTCTCAATTATGATTATATCCATTTTAATAGCACATACAATAAAGCTAAAATCTGAAACTTAAGAAAGATAAAAAGAAAAACAGAAAGGAAAAATGAGCAAGTCACATTTTGTTGTTGTTTTCAGTATTTTCAATCGAACAAATTCAACTTTTCTGTTTACCCGCTTTCTTCTTATTTCTAATTGCATACATTGGAATGTGTTGTTGACAGCGATGTTCCATTTGTCCTCATAGTTCCAAAACTCAACTTTGTCACTATCCATGAAGAATTTGTATCCAGTTCAGGCTTGTCCAGTTTTACCATTTGCAGTATCTATTTCCATGTTTCTCTTTTCCAAATGTATGCTACTTGAACGGGAATACTTACTTTCTTTCTAAATACGTCACGTTTGTGTTTTCCTTTTCAAGCTGATTTGAATGTTTCAAAGGAAAGCCATTTTTCCTATGGGTAGTTTCACAGTTATATTACGTCAATATTATCCAATTTATTAATTTTTCATTCATGAAAATGAGATAGTGTTTGACTTACCATAGGAAAATAATCGTGTCAAAGCTGGTTTTAAATATTAGATGATGAAGTCTCTTTTTCTTTGCTTCCTGACAACACAAAAGTGTGTTGTCAGATATATCACTTGTTTACTCAAATAATTGAATTCAACACACATAACTTTGCTGAAGACTAAGATAAGTAATCACTGTATTTGAGCTCTCTGTCACCAGTGAGAGCCTTATAAATCCCAGCATCGTATATTGATCTTGTCACATTAAGAAGATGTGCTGGATGCACAAACAAAGTTAAAGGTTGGCATATTTGAACTACTCAGAGAAGAGAATGAGGCATGCCACTGCAGACTCTGGAAAACCTGAAATGCATAGCCACGTGACCATGGTGCTTTTGTGGTGCAGCTGCAGGATGGAGATGACCCCAGAGTCAATCAGGACAACCACTGTGAAAGTCTGGCTGCCTGGATGTAAGGTTTCAGGTATTAACACAGGATTTATTCAGGTGTTGTACTTGCTCCATGTTTTTCTTTAATTTAAAAATATAAGTTTCAGTACTTATTTCTTATTTCTTTAGAGAAAGATTTGTAAAAGTATGAGAAAACATTCATTTCAGTATATTTTCCTATTAGTGATATTAACCACATTTTTGATTAGCACAGTCCTGGAGCAAAATGGAAGTAGCTTCCTTTTCTATGTTTAGAGTGGCACCTGAAGATCATTCTCCTTCACTTCAGCCTTTTCATTGCCCATATTAAAAAAAAAAATGCTTAGCCAAACTAAAATGTATACCTCTAAAATCTCCTGTTATTGGCTCCCACAATGCATCAAAATGTTGTAGTAGTACCTGAATTCCAGTACTGTTGTTCCTCATGTAAATTCACATTTGCCATTCTATGGTGTACTGTTTCCTGCCCCTATTCACTTTTCTCTTGGTACTATCAACCCATGCCTTTGATTAGATGATCTATTTCAATGACTTATCCTTTGTATTACTCCAACATACTAGATACTCCCTGTTGTGAATTCATCTGGTCACATCTTGGGCCTCATTAAATTCAGATCTTTTCCTACAAACATTTGTCACATAGAAGGGTGAAAAGGGTTTTCATTATTTTAATTTAAAGATTTATTTTACTTGTATTTGTAGGGAAGTATATGTATGACTATGTCATGTGAATGACGATATCCTCTGAGGTCAAAGGAGACTGGGATTTCCTGGAGTTGGAGTTACAGGAGGTTGTGAAGCTTCAAGTCATAGATGCTGCACAATGAACTCCAGACTTCTGTTAGAACAGCAGGTGCCCTTAAGTAATGAGCCATATCATAGACCCAAACAATTTCATTTTATGCAGTGATAGTATGGTGTGCTTCCAGAAACCTCTTTAGGAATGACATGCTCATTTCACCAGATGCCAAAATACTGGTACAGTAAATCAGGTTCTCTCTTTAGCATATCCCTGATGTTTCAATAGGGTTCTTATCCCAATTTAATCCTTTTTTGGCAATATCCTACATGTGAATAGTTACTTGATATGGCTAGACAAAAGCCTCACTCTCCCATCTTTTAAGGGAAACTCAACAACATGATCTGCTAGACTCTAGTAAAGACTGATGGCTTCATCCCAAGTTCACTGTAATTCTGTTTCTCTATATGTTAAACCTTATCCTGTGCATCTTTTAGGCATTATTCTTGAAATTCCTCAGTGATATTTATTGGTTCCAAAGTCTCCAATACTTTTTCCTAGTTGGCCTACACTATAATTAGAAGTTGTTTAAGGAAGATCCACCACAGTATTTTTTTTTGAGTTGGCTTTCTGGACAATTGGATGACTGAGAAACACCACGGCTGAAAATTCAGCATTGTTATATTCTGGCAAAATATTGCAAAAATAATTCATATATATTTTATGATTGGTAAAATGAGAAGGGAATCATATCAATAAGAAATATTCTGGCCGTTGAAAAACTCTAGGCAGGTAAGTACAATAACCAAAATCCTAAGTTATCAGGTGTCTCTGGTTGATATTTCAATTCACCAGGGAAAGACAATGGAGAGCAGAGCATTCTTTGTTCCTCAAACATACAGGAAGTTAAAAACTTGGCAGCAAAAATCTGATAGAAATTTCTTGGAGAAGAAGAGCAGAAAAGCAGAGGGTAATACCTACAACTTGATTATATGGATAATAGGTTTCAGGAGTGTGGATGCAAATAAACTGGGTGATTGCAAAGCATGCATGAAGCCCAGGCTTTGATTCCTGTGCTATAGAAGCCTAGCCTGATGGAGCTGTATAGTATCAATTCCAGTGGCTATATGACTAGTTTGAGTTCAGGCAAGGGTACATGAGTCTTTCTATCCAAGTTAAAACAAAATAAATGGTAAAAATAGGTCAAATTCTCAATCTTGATAGAATTTCTGCAGCTGAAACAATGCTTATTTGAAATAAAATGTGAGTTTCAGAAATAAGATTTGAAGTGGAATTAAAATAAGAAGGGACATTAGTGCAATTAAAACATACACAGTGGTGGAAAATGACATTACCAATGGGAACATCAGCCACAGCTTTTAACACATTAGTGGTGGCATGTTCCATTTCGTCCCTCATTATCCTTGTATAATTTTCATGAGAAACCCTTATTTCATACTGGCAGAAGCCATGCATCAGCCCAGATCAGAGCAGAAGTGTAGAGCAGATAACTCATCAGATGACAGAGTCCTGTTGAACTCATTGCTGTGTGACAGAGATCCTGAAAAAATATTCCATGTTGTCTTCTGTGATTCCCCAGAAGATGTCCTCCTCTGGGTCTTTCCTTACTTGTCCTTGTTGCTGTTGCTAGTTGACTTTTTGTGGTATTCCACTCACAGGGAAATAAGGAGGGCATGTTACCTGGATATGGAGAGCAGTTCTCCCCAGAGTATTTTGGAGGGCATGAGGCTAATGGAGAATATAACAGGGAAGGATAAAAATTATTGTGCTTCTCACTCCTACTCAGCTTCATTGTGTTCTGTTGATTGTACTTTGAATGACACTGATCCCAGGAAATATTTCACAGATAGATGGTATTGAGAACTTACTAGGCCAGGCAGCAATGGTGCACTCCTTTAATCCCAGCACTTGGGAGGCAGAGCCAGGCAGATCTCTTCGAGTTCGAGGCCAGCCTGGTCTACAGAGTGAGATCCGGGACAGGCTCCAAAGCTTCAAAGAGAAACCCAATCTTGAAGAAAAAAAAAAAAAAAGCAAAAACAAAAACAACAACAAAAATGAACTTACTAGTACGTTGGCTGCAGGAAACTCAAGAACATCTGATTATTCAGAGCAAGGATTAAAGCCTTCATTTGGGCCTAAAGTAGCTGGTTTAAGATCAAAGAAGCCTTGGGGCATTGTTCTTCCAATGAAGTCTGCATACCCAGGTTTAGTCACATATTATTTGCTAGGAAGAACTTGGTATGTCCCATGAGAAGCAAACTCTTCAGCATTTGGACTACGTTGATACTCCTCTACCATATATGGAAGCATTCAATGCTTATTATGTTATCAGTGCAATACTACATTGATTGCCTTGAAGAACAAAGATTGTTCTTATGGTTTTGCTTCTCAGGACTCAATGTCTCCTGGCACCTTATCACCACAAGGGATGGCCAGTCAAAACCTTCACTAGTAGAAGAAACTCATGCATTTGCTAACCTCAGGGGCCACCTGTTTCCTGTCAGGCCAGTCAGGAGTAGTGGCACCCTTTGAATGCATAACTGATGGCCTGTGACTAATCTTTGTTCCCCAAACATGGAAGGAGAAAGTGGGTAGGAGGTCTGAGAAATATTTGGAGGTAGTCTTGAAAGTTCTTGGGAATTGATTATGTAAAATTTATGGTTTACATGCCTTGCTTCATATATGGTTCCACTATTGTAAAGATAAATAAAAGAAGTTCTCTGTTAGAGAGGGAGGGAGGGAGGGAGAGAGAGAGAGAGAGAGAGAGAGAGAGAGAGAGAGAGAGAGAGAGAGAGAGAGAGAGAGAGAGGATGTATCAACACATTCCTGTGTGTCTTCATTCTTCCTGTACCAATTCCGCACCTCCTCATCAGGTCCTGAGTCCAGCTGAAGCTGGACTCTGGCACTATAAAACTAAACCACTGGTCATCAACAATATTCTTAACACATCCCCCCCATCAAAGATTTGACAGATAAATGTAAGTCAAAGGGAGAGTGACAACGACCCTGCCTCACTCGATGTTGAAGGCAGGAGCCATGGTTCTGTATTGGTAAAAATAAGTTTCCATTTAAGGTAAGAGCTGAGTGCTGTCTTTAAGACTGCTGCCTGAAAAATGACCTTCCCCAAACCATGACCTTGACTTGATTTTAGGAATACCCTTACTCTTCCTGACCCTCTCTGAACAGTCCCTAGTCAACTTGCCTAATTACATGGTGAGCACATGATGGTCTTGAGAATTTTCTTCATTTTCTTGTTGCCCCCTTGTTTTTCTTCTGCAAATCTGCTTTGCAACTACTTGTGATTTTCTCTTTAAAAGGGGTCCGAGTATTGAATTCAGAGCTGCTCTCTTTAACCCAACCTAGGAGGCAGTCACTGGCCAGCTCTTGGGTGTGCCCTAATAAAAATCAAGCTTGCTTTAAAAAAAAAAAAAAGGAAAAAAAAAAGAAACAAGAATTGAAACATTAGATTGATTTGCTCAGAATCTTGAATTTCGGAGTTGCCCATCTCTGGCAATGAAGTAGTAGGAAAACAGAGTCATAAAAGATTATGCTCTTCTCTACTACATGATGACTCAAAAGTTGTATTTTCAGACAAAACCTGGGGCTTTTACAATATCTATTCCTGCTCCTTTTCCTGGTTACTAGATTGATACCTGGGCACATATATGATATATGACAGTTCTGCCATTCAAAAAATGAAAATAACTACACACTCAAGGATGGTAATCATTAAAAAAAAATAAACTTGAGCCTGAGCATGTAGAGGTGGACTTCTTCCTTGAGATAATTTCTTTATCCTTAACATTGTCTTCAAAGTTCCACTCTGCCTTCAAAGTTGATTATTATACAGATCACGTATCTTCCTCTTATGTTTCTCCAATCAAATCACTGTCTGTTGATGAATATGATGATGTATTATGTCATATACTATTTTTTTGATTAGATAATTTTAGGTAAGCTTTAGAACCAGTCATTCTAGGGTTAAGAGTTTGATTCACATTTGCCAGAACGTCTATTCAATAATTATTGCCTTCCAACTTTAGATGACCTTACTTTTATATTTCCCCATGTCCCTGTTTGTGTTTTTCTTTTAAAACATATTCAACACGAATGAAGTAAAATGGCATTTACATGTCTTTTTTTTTTTTTACCTGTAGTGTGGCATAGATTTCTATTCCTTTTCTTTTTTCTCCATCTTCAATTCTCTTTCTTATATTCAATGGCTTCCATGGGAAAAGGGTTACTTCCCTGAAAAACACCGACTCTTTAAACACAGGAGTTATCAGTTGCCAATAGCTCCTCAGTGAAGTACAGAACTTTCTGAGATGCTCTCCAGTCCATCCTGGGATTTTTTCTGGCATGATCTTGCGCATGTTGTTTGCATATACTCACAGCTGTGATTTCATAGTTAAACATACCGATTGCTTCCAAAAACAGTATTTTGCTGCACTTATCCTATAGTGCTGGCTCACACCACACCACAATGTTATATTAATCATGGAGCCTTGGCAAAAGGGAGTTGGCTATAGATGTCCCATTTAGGGGATGCTCCAAAATCCCTTATTTGTTGCACTCTGAAAAGGTGCAGGTCTATATGTTAATTGACATCATTTCAAAAGCAGGCATCTCTAGGGAAAGTTCAAACCTGGTATAAAAACTTCAGGGGCAGTTTAATATCATGACCATTTAGCAGAATGATAAATAATATGTTTTTTTTCTAGTTCCTGTGGCTGAACCAACCAGCCATGGAGTATTGCCCCACTTAATTGTGCAAGCTACAAGTTTCTTCTTGAGTAGTGCACTTTAAATCTAATGAAGAAAGGATTCATTACTCTCACAACATTTGTATCCCTATTGTATTAGTAGGCATATGTTCTCAGAACAGTTTTTGATGACAAGGGTCACAGATAATATAAAATGATGATTACCCTAATTGTCATCACAGAACCTACAGGCAGTAAATGATGGAAGCAGATGCAGTCATCCACAGCCAAGCACTGGAATGAACTCCAGTGGTTCAGTTGAAGAGAGGGAAGAGAGATCATATGAGCAAGGGGGGGTCAAGATCAAGATGGGGAAAACCACAGAGACAGCTGATGCAAGCTAGTGGGAGCTGAGGGACTCTGAATTGACAGCTGGGGAACCTGCATGAGGTAGAACTAGGCCCTCTGAATGTGGGTTACAGTTGTGTGGCTTGATCTGTTTGTGGGGCCCTTAGCAGTGGGACCAGGACTTAACCCAGGCACATGAACTGCCTTGTTGGAGCCCATTCCCTATGGTGAGATATCATGCTCAGCCTTGATACAGAGGGGAAGGGCTAGGCCCTGCTTCAACTTGTTATGCCAGAGTTTGTTGACTGCCCAAGGGAGGCCTTATCCCCTCTGAGGAGTGGGTAGGGGGTGGAATGGGGGGAGGATAAGAGAGAGAATGGGAAGAGGGGAACTGGGGTTGGTATGCAAAATGAAAAAAAAATTAAATAAAAATTTTGAACAACAACAAAAGGATGATTACATTTCTTTCCTGCTCATGAGCACTGTGTGTTTTCTAACACTATGAAGCTAGCCCGTAGGACAAAGTTACAAGGTCAATATAAGCTTGAATTCTCTATAGTTTATAACCAAGTATGCGATATCTTCAGCAGGAGGGACATATTTAAAGATAAAATTGCAACTAAGAGCAACTGAGACAGACAGAAATGTTTAGTTTTGTCCATGTAAAAGATGTAAACAACTACTAGCACTGAGATAGATTTTTATTTGATAACCTATGGTATCTAAGAGTTCCATTCTCTCTCTTTTATAGTGTAACTCCACATTATATATGTGTGTGTGAGTGTGTTACAACATGCATTTTTAAATTTGTGCATTGTTATTATCCCTCTGAACTTTCCTCTTTTCTACCCCACCCTCCCATCCCTCACTCAAATTACTCAAACCCATTTATCAGCTAACTTGTGTTCCAACCCTCCCATTTTGCAATGCATTGCTTAAGCAGCCTGGATGTTCATGTATTGATGAATGGACAGTGAACATGTGGTATCTTTATGTGCGGGGATATTATTCACCTGTAAAGACTAACGAAATTGTAAATTGTGCAGGTAAATGAGTGAACAGGAAGAAATATTTCTCAGAAGGTAAGCTGTATCCAGAAAGACAAAGGATACATGTTTTCTCTCAAGCGTGTGTGCAAGCTTTTTACTTTTAGATGAGTCTTTATTTTTAATCCATTTATTTTTATTTATTTGGGTTTGTGGTTCTGCTGAAAGAAAACATTTTATCCAGTGAAACTAGGGTGATAAGCCTCCATATAGATATTAGGAACTGATACCAAGTCCTTTTGAAAAGTGACAAGTGCAATTAATTGCTAAGCCCATATGCACATGTACAAAATTCTCAAACACTGTTTTTAAGAATGCAATAAGCAGAAAGCCAGTAAAAGGTTATCTACAAGGAGATGAACTCTATGGAAATCTAAAGAATAGCAATGGTATAGAAAACATTACTTTATTTAGAATATGTTATTTAGCCTCTTGCTTAAGAGCGGTTTTCTTATTGTTGATATTGTAATTATTTGAACACAAGCTTCCCCATTCACTATGGCATATGATAATGAGTAACTATTTACTAATTCAAATAATAAGGCCATATGACAAGTGCTGAGTACTTAACCAGAATATAAAAAAAAGAACAAAATATAAAATAATAGAACCATTAAATGGAGGGGTCTAAACTTCCTCCATTTTACAAGCTGGATCTAAGTTTCCATTTCTTAGACAAAGGGCTATTATTCAACAAATAATAAGGGGACAAAGCCTGCGTCAGCCCCACAGTATCTCAAAGCATTGACCACATGAGGACACAGTATCTCAAAGCATTGACCACATGAGGACAGTCCCTGCAGCCCTCCTCCAACGCACCCCCCCCAGCAAAATCTTACCGAAGTATGTCCAAAGATAAACAAAAATAAAAACAAAACCAAACAAAACAAAAACCAAAACCTCAGCTTATCAAAAACGTATTAATATAACTGCTGCCTGCTTAACCAATTATATTTGAGATCACCTAACTGTTCCTGGAACTCCCCCAGCTATGCTTAAAAGGAGCCTATATTTATCTCTGAATCGCCATATTGTACAAATGGTTGACCCGGCATGCTGATTGTTTCTGCAGGAGAAATGCTTTTGTTTTTGCACACTATTCAAGTTTGGGGTCTTCTTCAGTAGACCCCAACACAAACAATGTAATTGAAACTGAAATATAAGAAAAGTATATGTACCTATGGATATGTCATCCTTCTAGTCAAAATAACTGATTAATTTTCAAAGTATATCATCTGTTTGCCTAAGTTAAAATGACTATGCTGAGTTGGAGATATATCTATATCTATATTTATATCTATATCTATATCATCTATATATCCTACAACAGTTTAATTTCCTTGCATTCAGTTTCTGGTATTAATGACATACTTTACAGGACTTTGGTTTTGAAAACAGGTATCAGAAGATGCCACGACAAAAGACCATAAAATAATGTAGAATTTCTTCAGACTATCTGCTTAATTTTTTTTAACAGTACAAAAAAAAAGTTTTTTTTGTTTGTTTGTTTTCTCTGTGTTTGTTTTTTTGTTAGCAAAGAAGCCACCCAGTGGCTAAAGCCAGCCCAGGACAAACTGGCAGCACACTGCTTTCAGATCCAGCCACATCCTAGGCACTGCACAGGAGCTGCAGCTAAGTAAGCTGACCCCAAAGAAGGGCTTGGACCACTCACAACTACTTCATAGGACCCAGTCAGCACCAGAGCCCTGGAGGCCAGGAGTCTCCATCGTCCTTGTCTTCCAGAGGTGGGAGCCCAGCCAAGCATCACATGTAGTCTCCACAGTCTGCAATGATTGCCTTCTGCTTTGGCTTCCCATCCTTCCTGCCCCGAGCCTCAATCTGCCATAAGACATCCAGGCCTTCAGTGATCTCCCCAAACACCACATGCTTGTCATCCAGCCAATTTGTCTTATCACAGGTCAGGAAGAATTGGGAGCCAGTGGTGTTTGGGCTAGAATTGTCCATAGAGAGAAGGTCTGCTCCTGTGTGTTTGAGAATGAAGTTTTCATCATCGAACGTCTTCTCATAGATGGACTTGCCCCCTGTGCCATTGTGGTTTGTGAAGTCACCACCCTGGCACATGAACTGGGGGATGATGTGGTTATCTGCTTAATTTTATCCACTTTGCAAATTCACTTAATCAAGGAGCAATCGTGAAGTGTGTCTTGCTTTTTTATTATTATTATTATGAATTAAGCCTTGAGGGAAAAAATAAGAAAATATAGTTATAAATTCTGTTTTGTTCAATAAGTACTTATGGCATGTCATTGATCCCCCGAGGCTACAAATATGAACAATGTATAATTAAATGCCTAAGTGGATTTTTATCTAGCAGCTGAATATATGTATATTGGCTCAAGTAACTATTTTTTTAAACCAAATATGAGGTATAAATTAAATTAGGTTTCTACAACTTATGCTTGTACTTTAAAAGAAAGATAAAACATTAAGAATTTTGAAGCTAAGGTGTAAAAAAAGAAAGAGTACCCAAATAAATTTCAAAGTCCAAGAATAAATAAAATGTGAATAAGGCACTAATTAAGTCTGTTTGAATTAAGCCTGGAACAACACATCTTAAATAAGGAATGAAACATTTTAAAAGGTACATTTTAATGTATGCATGGGTGGATAGGAAATGAAAGGAATTCCTAAAGGTTGAAGCCTTCAAAAAAAAAAGTGTTAATCTGGAAGAATTAGAAAGTAGTACCACTACTCTATCCTTTGAGAATACTTGCTTCTCCCTGATGTTCTGGAGTGGAGACTTTAATGAGCTATTTGCACAAAGCACAGGAGACAACAGAAAGGTTTTTGCCAAGATCAGAGTCCCAGATTTAAGTCTAGACCCATAAATGGGAACTAAAAAGGGCAGGCTGATTGCTTGAACTGAAATAAATTCTCCCAAAGAATGAGTCATGTTAACTCCTAATGATCTTCTCCTGGGGATTCCTAAATAAAACTACACACTCCAGCAGGGGATTTGAAACTACTTTGGTAGTCTCAGGCTACAGCTCTGTGATGTAGTTAAAGGAACATTCAACTTGGTGTGTGGCTTAACAGTAGGTAAAAACCATCAAGATTAATTTTGGAAAATTTACTTTAAAATTAGTTTGAAAAATATTCCTATGAGAAAACACCTGGGAACATTGAATTTCTCTAAAATACTTAAAGGTGTGACACAATCCATTGATTGACCAGATAAAATTATAGTTCCTGAAATATGCAAATGTAGAAACTTCTAAAAAAATTACCTCAAATACTACTCAAGGGAAATAGGGAATAAAGGCAATTGGTGCTAAAAGAAATTGTCTTCCTATGCCCAATTTTTCAAAATCTGAAGCCCTCATCTTCTATATTATAGTTCACAAGATGGGGCCACTGAGGAGACGGCAAAGTTTAAAGAGTCGTAAGTGTGGAAGTCTCACCCCTGGAAGGGGAGGAGATGTCACTGGACTCATGTCTAAATTGTATGAGGAAACTGAGGGCAGAAACAATCATGCTAGCTTAGTGAACTCAACCCTCAGTTCCACTTCATCTCTAGACTGGTCTGGCCCTCAGGAGAATGATAAAGTTCTGTCATTTGATTGCTCCAAGCTATGGTATTTTGTCATATCCTCTCATGATGACTGACAGGGATGAGACACCTATTAAGTTCAACAAGGGGAAAAAAATCAGTTTTAGAAAAGAAAATTATTTATTTAGTTTAGAAAAGAAAATTGTTACACACAGTACTATTTAGTATAATAAGATGCTGGGTTAATGAGAAATTGGGAAGTTTAGGTTAATGAAGATCCAAAGAATGTCACGTTGCAGATATAAAGAATAACATCTGTAGTAGAACTGAAGTAATTACTCTGTAGAGGATCTCATTACTGATACTTGATATTTAGATAATAAAAGAGAAATCAAAACTGTAGCCAACTAGATGGCAGAGAAGCTAATCACTCTGGTGCTGTAGTGACTCTGAAGAAAAAAAACAAAACATAAAAACTGATTTCTAGGGTAGTGAGAATGGCTGACAAAATTCTCATTCTTAATTACCCAAAGAGGGATTCTGGGACAATGGACACCACTGAATCTAGATACTATAGATGTCATGCTCACTCCATGAGGCATGGGCAGGGGAAAAGGACACAGGTGATATGGAAGTCTGCCAAGGGAAAGAAAGTTTCTTCCTACAAATATCTTGTTGGAATTCCTGACCAACAAAGCTTAATATAGCACAAAATAATAAGAACAGGCAAATGTTCAATTTCATAAAGCACAAAATAAGGATGCATTTTGAATAGAAGTCAACACATCCATAACTGAAGTTCCTTATAAAATAGCTACACATATACAAACAGTGTTTGTGGAGATTTTAACACTGGATTCTTATTAGGATATTATGACAGAAATTTCTATTGTCATGAATGAGTGATTCAAAGTAAGTAAACTTTGAGTACATCAGATAAATTAGGTTAAAAATATGTGAGATGCCCCCAGAGGGAAAGGGCTAGTTTCTTGATGGTGGAGGAATGTTTTACTTTGCTTCTTTGATAGAGAATGAGGAGTTCTTAAGGGTAGCTTGCCTATAACTAATTATTTGAATTATGAAATGAACAATCATGATCTCACAGCACTGTTTTTTTCTCATTTTTTACAAAATACTTAATTTCTATCATTCACAATTTCTATTTAAACCTTGAATATCTGCCCATTGGTTCCATTTTATACGTAGTCACATAAGGGGTGAGGGCTTCAACATATATTCAACACTGGCATGGATAGCAGGAATCTTAGAAGGTCATATTAATAAAATCGAACCTGAGGCCAGTTATTGGGGTGAATGCTGGAAGATCAGAGAGACAGAACAAGCCACAGCTTCCTCACCTTGCCAGTTCTTCAGCTGATCCTGTTTCCTTAAACTGGAAGTCTCTGAGTCCTTATCCAAATGAATCTCAGCTGAACTGTTGCTGGAAGCCTGAAAGCTTAACCAGCCAAATGCTTCTAGTTTCTGGTCTTCACACCTTATATACCTTTCTGCTTTCAATCATCACTCCCTGGGATTAAAGGCTCACTTTCTGGGATTAAAGGTGTGAGTCACCATGCTTGGCTGTATCCTTGAACAGATGGATTTCTGCCTCTGGAATGCTAGGATTCAGAAAACTGATAAGAGACTTAAACACCAAGACATGTATAGGCAGCTAATTGAAGCCTTTTTTCTAGAATTAGTAGTCTATATGACCATTAATATCTTAACAAAGTTTAAAATGTATATATATATGTGTGTGTGTGTGTGTGTGTATCTTGTAAATTTTGATATAAAATTCATACTTTAAGAAAAGTTTAAAGAATCAGAATGGAATCAAAGAATTGAGATTAGTAGTAATAGAATAGTCCCTTAACTAATTTGATTTTACTCCTGTCCTATGTCAGAAGAGGCATGTGTCTTGGTTACTTTACAACTGCTGTGGCAAAGCACTGTGATTAAGAAAACGTACAGAAGAGAGCATTTAATGTGTTTTTATAGTTTCTGGGGGTGAGCCCATGACCATCATGGCCAGAAGCCTTTGGCAGGCAGGCAGGCAGACAGAAATGGCTCTGTAATAGTAGCTGAGAGTTTACACTTCATCGGCAAACAAGAAGCAAGAAAGAGAAAGAGGTAACTGAGGTTTACTTGGATATTTGAAATCTCAAAGCCTACCTTCCCTGGCATAATTCCTCCAACAATATCATGCACCTTAAATTCCTAATCTTTCCCAAACTCTTCCACTATCTAAGGACCAAGCCTTCAAATATATGAACCTATGGGGGCCATCTCGTTCAAACCATCATAAGAAAACAGAATTCTTTTTTTGTGTGTGTGTGTGTGTGCGCGCACCATATTGTTGTTGACTTTGTCTATTTGCTTTGCAGTATTTTTAATAATTTTAGAACTGTCTACACTTGTATATTTCAAGAGCTGCCATTTTATCTGGCAGATCAGTAGATTGTGTCCCAGTTTCCCTTCCCACAACAGCTTTTCCTGCTCTCATAATTACAATAGAAAATATTTATTCTGCAAAATGTAATATTTCAAATAAAAAGTTCTAAAGTATAGTCCCATCTAGCAAAGTGATTTCATCTAAAGTGGCAACAACACAGTGACAGATAGCTATAGAATCTTATACATATGAAAACTAGATCATATACTTGTGAAGGACTTGGGCCTCAGAAACGAAACAGTGATAAATGTGGAAATATTCTTAAGGTTGAAAACAAGCAAAGTAGCCTGCATTAAATTGTACTGGGTGGGGAACGACGGAAACAATTCTAAGATGAAATTCTTGGCACTCTGTGTTCGAGGTTCCCTTTAAAACATAAAAGTAAAGATTTCCAACTTTTCTTTTTACCAACTTAATAAAGAAAGGATTAGCATAAAACCTGGAGCCCTGCAAAATCACTCCACAGCAGGTGACAGCAGCTGCATTGTGACATCTGATTCGCCTGCATGACAGGTGTGCTGGTGTTGTGGCAAGACAAGGTCAAAGGTCACTGCTGATGCTGTAACAGCTGGTGCTGAGGGACAGCATGAAGTCATTTTCTCTGTACCACTCACAGTCTTGTTTGGGGCTGATCTGACTTTGATCACTAAAGCTGGTTCTCCATTCTTCTAAGCAATATTCTCAGCACTATGTCTTCCCACAGTGGCTTTTTATCCTTTGTCAACAAGAGTCGGCTCCCCTTACGTGAAACTTAAAATTCTGAAGATTAATACACACTAGTTATTACACAAAAGTTTAAAAAATTAACTCACAAGTAAATTTGGGCCTCAGAAATGAACAGTGATAACTGTGGAAATATTCTTAAAGTTAAAAATAAGAAAAAAGTAAATGAAAACTTCTGTAAGGCTTATATTCATATGAAACAAATAGTGTTGGTAATCAAAATCAATTAAATGGATATTTCTCCCAAACATCTTACATTACTACAGACATGCAGACATGGGATGTTCATTCATTTTTATCATAGATACATTTTTCAAAAATGATATTTATTAAGATAGCGTTTTACTTTTTATTTTCATGTTTTTGTCTACTCAAGAAAACTTAAAACTCAAAACATGAATTAGGTGTATATTTCTACTGAAAATTTATGAATGTATTAAATATATTATAGTCCTCTGACTCTGTCTCACATGGCTTCTCTGTCTTTCACTGTCTCTCTCCATCACTGTATGTGTCTCTCTCATCTCTCTCCATTGAGAGGGTGTGTGTGTGAGAGAGAGAGACAGAGAGACAGAGACAGAGACAGAGAAAGACAGAGATAGAGACAGAGAAACAGAGACAAAGACAGAGAGGGAAGAGGGTCAGATACACACACACACACACACACAGAGAGAGAGAGAGAGAGAGAGAGAGAGAGAGAGAGAGAGAGAGAGAGAGAGATTTGTTCTCATTGATATGGAACCCAAAAGTATAGCTGATAGGTCCCCAATGATTTGATTAAAGCATGCACCACAACCTCATACATTTTTAATGGATTCTGATAATTGAACTAAACTGTTCATGCTTTCAAGGAAGAACTTTACCTACTGAATTATATCTGCTTCCTCATTAGTTAAATATTTAAATAATGAGAATCTATTACTTGACATGAATAGATGAATTTACAGTTTATAACTTCACCATTTTGATATTCAATTTTTAGACCTGCTATTTATTAGAAAATGTATAAAACTGGAATCACCTACAAACTGAAATTTAAATTGTACCTTTTATGATATCATCATTATTCAGAATTTACAAATTTCAATTTTGTCTTGTTCCCTTATTCAGAATATGGAAATAATTCTCGTGTGTGTGTGTGTGTGTGTGTGTGTGTGTGTGTGTGTGTGTGTAGATAATTCTTTGTTGTGATTTTAATAATAGAAAACATATATTCTGTGAGCTTCTTCCCCTTATATACAAAGAAATAAGTCTCTAGTCTAAAGGTCTGCAAATATCTTTCAGTGGTCCAGATAATACACATACTACCTCTTCCTGAAGCTCTTCAATCCAAAAATTTGTATTACTTTACTTCTGAAGACTAGCAATGAGCCCTTGAATTCAGAGTGTAGAAGCTTTTCTATTGTATAAAAAATGTCCACGCTAACTAGTGAAAGGGTGACTGTATGTTCTTTAGGTAGAAGTTAGGAGGAATCCCAGAGGTCATTTGGGTACATTTCCTTACACATAAGAGGATATTGTGAGTAACTAGCAAATTTAACAGTGCTAATATGAACTACTCTCCTCGAACAAAGAGGCTGGAGCCAGTGTCAAAAACCTATGGTTAAGCCTGCTACATGCAAAATGGATTTCCACTGAGAGGCTGTAATACTTTATCATTGTAGCTTTGAAGCTGATCAGGTAACAAAATAGCACAGAATGTCACTAGGTTGCATAAAACTGCCCAGGCTCTTTATGAAGACAAGAATGAATCTCAAATGAGACACATGGAGTTTAAAACATGAAACATTGTCATCTTTTAAAGAACTCATAGAGAAGAATAGTGGCATAAAAAATAGAACCTAGAGAAGAAGTGAAAAAAGAGAAAATGGATGCAAGTTCTAAATGGGTGACTTATGAGCCAGAATCAGCTGCAGGCATGTTCTGTTAGGTCTGAAAATGTTTTTAAAAAAATGTCACGAATATCACTACAGCTAACTATGTTAAATTAGGTAAGCTCTTTGGTTCCACAAACAGATATTTGCTTACACCTGGCGTTATTTCCAGTTCTGAGTGAGCTGCCTACCCTGATCTCAGAGGAGTTTGTGAACTCAGACTGTAAATGCTCTCATTACCATGCATTTTCTTGAATTAACACCCACCACCTAAATGCTACTGCTCCTCTTGGCTTCCTAGAGCTTTGCACCTGCGCAGGTATAGAAGCACCAACACAAATCCTATAATCTTTTCTTCTCCCCTTTTCCATTTTCACTCAGAATCAGATGTTGTATTTAGTCCAAATCCCTCAGGGATTTTGTGAGTGCACTATTTCTGCATTGTTAAACACTCCTGCTTGGCTTGTCTGCTCCAGTGTCAAAGAAGTAGTTGACTTACTGGCAAGTATTAGGAGAAAGAGACTAAAAAACTTTCTATCCATGTTTGAATGCAGGGAGGATTTAGAGTGGTCACGATTTTTCTTTGGACTGGAATTTGGCCAGAAAACTATTATTTTTTATGGGTATGCTGAGAAATAGCTCAGAACAGCTGTGAGTACTAAAATGGAGATAGGAACTAACTTAATAGCATTTTTTCGTATCCTAAAATCTCCCAACACCAAGCTGGAACTTTGGAAAAGTATTTATGAGTGAACTTCCCTGAATCACTGATCCCGCTTACAGCAGTCAGTGGTGTTCCCTTGGAGATTTCCCATCCACTCAGTTCACTCAGCCAAGTTTATGAGATGTGACAGCTTTGTAGAGCAAGGAGACGGCTGCTATTTATACAGTAGAGGGTAAAATCTAACTGTAAACTTGAGGAAAGTTTTCAAAGTTTCTTTTCATTTCTCTAAGTTCTTGTGGTGCTTTTAGGGGATGTCTTTCTCAAATATACATTCTGATATTAAAACTCATTTTCTCTGGTAAGCAACAGGTACACAATAAAAAGAAATAAGTAATTGCATATTTTGAAATAATGTATTCTGCATGGTAGCACATAATGGTGTTGTGTACCTAATATGAAGAGAAGGTTATGAGCCATGTTTATTAAATTAAGTATGACACAACTCCAGGTATTACAATAGCTAATTTCAGCTTAATTGTAACTAGGTATTTTTATTATACCTCACACAATAGAACAAAGGAAAGGCATTTTCATGAAAAAATGTGAGGCTTTTACCATTTGAAATTTAGACTTAAGAAACTTGATTTTGTAAGTCATGTTGACTTTTGGTAGCAATATTTTATCACTATAGCTCATGTTATAATTTCTTTCTGCTTAAATGCATTTATATATGTATATTCATTTGTGTGTGGTGTGTGTGCATGTGTGTGTGTATGTGAGTGTGTGTGTGTGTGTGTGTGTGTGTGTGTGTGTGTGTGTAGGTACATGATGTGCAGGTGCACAAGCAAGGTTATGTGTCTATCTGCATATGCCTATATGTGTGTGTGTGTGTGTGTGTGTGTGTGTGTGTAGGCTAAAGATCATTCTCAAGTGACTCCCTGAGTGTCTCTCAAATTTATTTTTAGAGAAAAGAGTTCAGTTCTCACACTGAACCTTGGAGCCAAAAAGCCTGAAGGTTACTTGTCTCTGTGTTCACCAATTGTTAAGATAACAGGCATGAACCACTGTGCCCGGCTTTGTATGTGGGTGCTCAGAACCCAAACTCATATCTTCATGCTTGTGAGGGAATCACTTCGCAACAAATAGATACTTGATTTCTTTAAAAATGTTTTCCTTGATTGGAATGTTGGTGCTATAGATATAACTCCATTACAAGGGACATATTAAAGTACAGCAAACTGTATCAACCACTATGAAAAAATGGGGTCTCCTCCTAGAAATATCAGAAGCTACACCCCCCAAAAATCTAACGTACATATCTACCTAAATATGATCTGTATGACACAAGTAGTCATGCTAATGCAAATGGGGAAAGCTCATAAGGTATCAGCCCTGAACAAAGAAATAGAGACATGAAAGCTTGTTGCTGGAGGGCTTCTCGGGAGCATGGGACTCTTAATCCCAGGGTCGTGGGTTCGTGCCCCACGTTGGGCGCCATTTGTTGCTGGAGGGCTTCTCTCCAGGTTCCCCAAGCCCCGCGGTCCCACAATCCAATTATAAAATAATCACTCAGACGCTTATATCACTTATAAACTGTATGGTCGTGGCAGGCTTCTTGCTAACTGTTCTTTTATCTTAAATTAACCCATTTTTATAAATCTATACCTTGCCACATGGCTGGTGGCTTACCAGAGTCTTCACATGCTGCTTCTCATGGCGGTGGCTGCAGTGTCTCCTCCTCAGCCTTCTGCTTCCCAGAATTCTCCTCTCTCCTTGTCCCACCTACTTCCTGTCTGGCCACCTACTTCCTGCCTGGTCACTGGCCATCAGTGTTTTATTTATATAGAATGATATCCACAGCAAAAGCTGAGGGTGGGGGACATAATCTTCCCTATGGAAAAAAACAGGATCTGGTTATCTAATACTAAACAGTCAGCCCTGAAACATACATGTAAGTAATGATATGTTGCCTGAACATGCTGTAATTATGCAATTCTCTCTCTCTCTCTCTCTCTCTCTCTCTCTCTCTCTCTCTCTCTCTCTCTCTCACACACACACACACACACACACACACACATATATAAAGTAGGTGTGAATATATATATATATATATATATATATATATATATATGTTTAATAATATATATTTAAGAAGCTGTATATGACCACAATTAAAGAAAAAGGAGACTATGAATTTTAAATAAGAAGAGGGTTTCATGAGAGGGTATGGATAGAGAAAAGGGAAAGGAAAATGTGTAACTATATTATAATATCAAAATAAAGTATTTCACGAAAAATATTAAAATGTTAAGCCCATGTCTACTACCTTTATCTTGCACAAATCATTTAATCAAAAATAACTGACTTAAAATTAAAATCTATCTATGCTTTATATTTCTTATTGGTCAAAGATTGTTAAAAGGGTTCTGGAGATTTAAAGTATTTCATAACTTACAGAGTTGGAGTAACTTTAAAGTACAAAATTTTGTATTGGTAGCCTTTCCTACACTATATGAACCTCAGCATTTTGAAAATATTCAGTCCATCCCACTATCCCTGGCTCATGATGGGTGACAGCCATTTGAACTCTGTCACCCTCAGTTAAATCTCACAATGTTGCTAAACTGTTGATATTCATTCTTACTGTCTTCATCCTTTTTCCTGAATCTGTTGTGACTTTCACACAGTGGTTGAAAATTCCATTCATCCTGTGTGAGCTCCTTAAGATATCTTCCTGTCTCTTCTGGGTTCTGGAACTCAGGACAAAGGTCGATCAAATCCTAATCTTTCCCCACGGATACTTGATACTGCACACATTCTGCCTTTTTCTGTTTTTCCTTGATTGTTTGATTTCATTTTCTCATCTGTGTCCTTAGTCCTTGTCCTTGTTGATTCCTTTGCTTCTTCTATTGACCATATTTCCAGTTATCACAGTAATTGTTTCATTTTAATATAAATATCAAAATGCAGACCACATCAGAGTTTTGTCCACTACTGGTTTCTGGTGTTTATTTATTACTATGACCTTAAGAAAATATATTTTTTATCTGTGACTCCAATGTTCTTCTTAACATTACAGATACCATTTGAAAAGTGAACCTAATCACCATAATGAGCATAATGTACCACAGTCGTAACAGGGTGTGCATATTCAAAAGCTTGTTTGTTATTAGTAACAAGGATAAACTTGGTTTATCCTTCCATCTCACTGATATGACACTCCAATTTTTATAACACGAAGTATAAAATAATGTAGACTAAAATCTTATTATGTTATTTGAATTAGATTTTCTTGATTTAGCTTAATTTGTAGGTTTTTTCCCCACAACCTCAAACTTCTACCAGAATAATTTTAGGAACATATCTTTGCTAACACATGGAATCAGAAGTTTATTATATCATAACTTTGAGGACTTTTCCTTTCAGATGTATTTTTTATTTCTGTTTTTTAACCATTCAACCTGCTGTACCATTTAATCAATACATTTTATTTTTTCCCCTTGCTTTGGAAAGCATTAATACAAATGAAAATTCTGTCATCTATATAATCTTCCTTTTAAACTTATTTATGTGTCAGGGTTCAGTCTTATGTGACAAATACCACTTACCTCCATCTAAAGATGATAGAACAGAGACATACAAAGGTGAAGTGTCTCACTTTGTGCTAAGCGACAGTGCCTGAAAGTGGCAGTGTGAACTCCAAAGGCAATTTGTTGCAGACTGGACTGTTCTTCACTGTACTTCTTTTGTTGCTGTTTTCACTATTTATTGCTAATAAGCATGGCTGTTATTTAAAAGTTATTCTTCTCTCCTGAGTACTACACCTATTTTCATGTCTTCAAAACATGTTTCTTAAGACATGTAGATATTATATCAAAAATGGCCATTAAGAGCACACTCTTCCTCTTCTACTCCAATACAGTTTGGAATTGTTAGTGTTAAAAACCTGGTATCAAAATCATAACACTGAGTTCTGTTTTTTTTTTTTTTCTAAACAAAATTCCTGTGTATCATTGTCATAAAATCCACTACACATGATAAGTAAGCTGCCTCACATCTTAACTCCGTCTGAATTTTGTTATACTCATTAGCTCATAACTTTAAGAAATTATGAAATTTAAAATCCCCATGTCATTTCCTTATTTCAGTTCATCATATACTTCATAATATGTTCTTTAAGTAGGTTGATATTATGTGAGATATTATTTTTAAATTGTGAGAGGTACTTTTATTGCTCATGAAACCAGAAATCATGAGAAAGATGTAGTCCAAATCTCTGATGTGATGAAGTAGTTGGATTTGTATTCTAAAACAAAAATTAATAATGAGCACAACAAATAGAGTGTATTATGCTGCCTGGAATTTAGAAATAAATTTCTACAATCAATTAATTAATTACTCACTTTTTATTTTTATAGAACAATATGTGTTATACATAGTACTGGGAAGTATGCTTCCCTTTGCTATATCCTTTAGCTTAATTTAGAAATGTGATTTATTACAAATAATATCTCACAAACACCTTCCTACCCACTAAAATTTAAGACAAAAAACCTAGAATTTACTGATAATGAAAAATACCTTAACCTTCATTTTAAAAGTATATATTTTTATTAGAACTGATATTATGAATTATGTTCATAGGTAATATTAAAATATTCTTTAAAAGCATCTCACTTCATACCAAGATTTAAAAACACAGGGAGACTTTTAATAGAGTAGACCTTTATAGCTAGTTAACTGTCTTGAAGCATGTAATTTCCCAAACTGGGGCCATAATTGTCATCTATCCACATCAAATTATTGGTACTGCCAATCAAATCTCAAGAGTGACTCACAGAACATATAACTTACCGGTTTCTTCTGTAGGAGCATTCCCACTCCTTCCCCCAAAACCTTTCTCCTCATTGTCAATTGTCAACTCCAATGCTATTTTGGCATTTTCCTTAACATAAAAGAGGCTGAGACTAATTTTAGTCACTTTATCAATTTCTTCTTTATGTTCTTGACAATTGATTACTGAATTGATTTTTTTTACACTGTAGTTGTTTTCAATGAATATATTCAGTGAACAAATTAGTGCTAGGTGTTAACTTATTTTATTTCTTATTTTCTTACTAACAATATTAGGTTAATTATATTGATTGTTATATTTTATGATAAAATTTTTTTATTTTTATCTGGTATAGTATGTAGTTTTGCCAAACATTAATAATATTTGCTATCAGTTGTCTTTATTTAAGGCAAAGAAATAAATATCATTACATTATGTCATTGTGACCATAATTTGTATGCTCTTTGCCCTTATAATATTTTGAAGTACAAGGTTTATAAATACAAATCACATATTTTGCTAGGTAAAACGTTCCTGTTTTTTTTTTTTTAAAGAAAGTTTTTGCTTCTTTGTTCATTTGCTTTAAGATTAAGCAGTAACAGTTACACACTAGCTCACAAATATGAGGAAACATTACTCTAATTGTGTACTTAGTTATACCTAAGAGGAGGACATTGTATGATTTTTCTCCATTATTTTTTCTCCAAGTGTAACCAGAATAATTCTCCACAGAACTGTATGAATATCTCTCGGCATGTGGCATAGTTTATACCAACTCAGCACATAATTCTCTTTAAAACCTCATGAGAAGATGTACTTTCTTATGTGCCTGAACATCTATTGATGAATTATAAAACACAATGATTAAGTGAAAAATCTTAGATATCATGAGATGTGTTCATGAAGCTTCTGCAATATTCTCAAGAGAATAATCCGTAACACTGCCTACCTTATTGTTTAAATTTACAGTCCCTCAAATTAAAACTACTTAGTCAATTTGCCTTCACACAGAAGGAAAAATACAAAGCAAGTCAGTATCTGTGCAAATAAAAAAGCACAATAATACGACAATTTAAAAAAATACATTTTAAATTTGTAACTCAAGCTGTTTGAAAATGAAGTACTCATTGTAGTGGGTAGCCATTCCAACTTGGTTCTGGAAGTTCCAACCCCCATTGAGACTCTGGCAACTGTCACGCCTACGAGGCGGGGCGAGGGGAGGCGCCTGGGGACCCGAGAGCTGGATGGGCTAGCGCTCGCTCTGGGCGCTCTCTCGGTGCCGGAACGCTGACCGGTGCAGATTGACTGTGCAGAGCTTCGGAGAACACCGCTGGACTGCATTACACCTTCCCCAGACCCTGCGACCTACCCATTACTTAATTTGTGAGTTACGCCATTAAATAAATATCCTTTTAACTATTCTAAAAAAAATACAAATTCTTTGATAATGTTATCTTAGTTGAACTTTTACACTTTCTCAATTTCTTTAAAATTATATCTGAAGGAACATTATAAATAACTAGTTGTATTATTGAATATTAAGTTTGTTTCTAATTTTGTGGACTGATATTCTCTTATAGACTAAATTTAGTAATTTCATAAGAATAAATTTGCCATTGATGTAGCTTTAAAAATTAAACTGAATATTAACTAAAGGCTCTCTTCTTTCTGGAAGAAATGTACTGAATTATAGAGAAGAATCATCTAATGTTTATTATTCTTTTCTAAACATTTTCGTAACTTCAAGGAAGTCTGGAGCTGAAGGTTCTCCCCATATGAGACTTGCACTCCAATAGGTGAAAAATAGATTTGTAATTACATCAACTCCTCTGTCAGTCTTCACTGAATCATAATGTTTCAGCTACATGGGACATTGGTTTCACTTTTTAATTCAAGTTATGTATCTTGTTTTGATTCATTGTTCTCTAAAATGGACTTGGAAATATGCAGGTGATTTTGTCTTCTAACATTTTCTTTTTATTTAAATTTTATAATTTAATTTTACATATCAGCCACAGATTCCCCTGTCCTCCCTCCTCCCGCTCCTCCCTTCCCCCCATTCCCATCTCCTCCAGGGCAAGGACTAGCCAAACTAGTGGAAACACATGAACTATGTACGAATTAATAGCTGAGGAGCCCCCAATTGGATCAGGTCCTCTGGATAAGTGAGACACTTGATTAGCTTGATCTGTTTGGGAGGCATCCAGGAAGTGGGACCTGGACCTGTCCTTAGTGCATGAGCTGGCTGTTTGGAATCTGGGGCTTATCATTTTCTTTTATATATAATATTGTGCAGTAATTTTTTTCACAAATTAAAAACAGTATCAAAATGAAAGCAATACTAATAGAATTGTCTGCTATGTATGTATTTGCAAATACCCACTCATATTAAATTAAATTGGAAATATACTATCTTGAAAGAAAGATGTTTAGAAACAAACAACAAACAAAAGCAAGTGTTGATGGAGGTCAGAATAGTAAAGCTGGTAGCTACTCTAAAGATAGTTATTTACTATTTATTCACAGTTGATGAACTTAGATGGCAAGTATCCTTTCCAAGCAGAGAATATTAAGAAACTTTTTTAGACCATGTGGGTGTTTTTCATAGTTTTTTACATCTTTTTTTCATAATGTGCTTCAAGAACAATTAACCACACTCTTCTGAAATATCTCAGTGGATGGTGGCAGCTCCATAACCATGACAAGGAATGATAGATGGCAGTTACCAGAGGAACAATTTTTGTGTATTATAAAATTCAATTTTTGAAGATTTAAGAGGGCAAAAACTAGGGTCAATGAGTTATCTTCTGTCTCTCATACATACTTCTAAATGAAAAATTATAAATACTACATGTATATCATATTGCTCTTGCATACTCAATTTCATGAAATACATAAGGACCTATTCAGGAATAGACCAGGTGCTTGTGTGCATGAAAATTTTGAAACAAAAACAAAAGAGATAGAGTTTTTGCTAAATGTGAGAAAAAAATTGTTTCCCCCCTTTCCCCATTTTGATAAAATTGTTCACAAATCTAAAATTTCTTTAAGTGTCACAGACTTCCTCCTTTAGAGCATTTGGAGAAAAGGTCATTTATTTGACTTAGTGATGTTTGTGGTCATTGTATTGGTCTGATGTTTAAATTACCTACTGATGAAAAGATTAGTTAGAGCCTTTTCTTTTTATGAGGCAGATTCTGAAGAACTCTCAATATAAACTCAAAAGAAGAGTTTTCAGAGACTTATCTGTGTATTAGGCAAAATATTGACTCAAATACTGTCACAACTACATTACTCAGCAGCTTATCTATTCTCAATAATGTTATAGTCTTTTATGGGAATTATTTGAGGTGCATTCAATAAGAATTTTCTCATATTCCCAGTGCTATAATGTTAATAAAAGCATAAGAGCTGGTAGATGTAAACTCTGACCATATCCAGTTGTATAACTTGTTTTCCAGCCAGCCATAATTGTTATTTCCTTCACTGTTTCCCCTTTGCCATTTTGATTTGGTAAATACTTCCTGTATTCGGAAGAAATTTCTCCCATTAAAATTCAGATTATCGAAAGAACCAATGGTCTTTACATTGTCCTTATCAATTTTGAAACAAATGATTTAACTCAATTTTAAAATACGTATAACAGATATGGATAGAGGAGAGAGAAAGAGAGAGAGAGAGACAAAGAGAGAGAGAGAGAGAGAGAGAGAGAGAGAGAGAGAGAGAGAGAGAGAGAGAGAGAGAGAGAGATATCTTGGCTGGCTCTCTTAACATAAAAATTAATCACTTTAGCAAAACCTTCTCTTTAGATCTCACTGCCCAACTACTCTCTGATCACAAGGCCTGCTCCAAAGGAGAAGCCATATTTTCAGCACTGTAACCTATGGCGAAACCCTTTAGTTGAAGAGGTCATAGGCGTCAATGAGGAGGAAGTAACTTTTAATGCTATTCTGCTAAGAGGTGTTGTTGGGCTCATCAAACTGTCTTTTAAAATTGTCTGTTTATGCTCATAGGTTTCTTGTGTCAACAAACTAAGTTTGAGCAAGAAGCTAATTTTCTGTAGTAAGAGGTTGTCACTGCAAGGATTTTTATTATTGGTCAAACTGGTGGAAATAAATGCTTGTTTTTGTGGCATAATGGGCTCAGCCAGAGTAGATGAAATAATCAGGCATTTATATAAGTTCCCTCAGGCTCAGGAAAGATTTTAAAAGGAGGAGTAAAGAGAGAAAGAGTGATAAAAAGAGGGTGTGTTGTGTTTGTGTTTGTCTGCATTGAGTATTAACTCCTGCAAGGAGAAAAAACACTCAGAAGCCTCAGGAAGACTAAAGAATTCTCAAGACTCAGGAGGCTTCCCTGACATTGTGTAAGCAATACTGCTGGAGGAGGATGAAACTTGGAAGTACCAGCTAGTAGCAGTAGTACAATGAATCATCCCTGGTGCTAGGGTGGGCTGTTAGTGATGAGTCACCATGTTACTCTAATTCCTTTTCAGTGTTGCTGTGAGTAATTCCAATCAACTATTGCTAATAAGATTTGACTTAGGTAGAACCATTCCCTTGGGTTGCCACTGGTATCTTATCTGCTATGAGTAGATGCCTGGTCAAATATATTCATGAAAAATTCTTCAGAAGGGGTCAGTAATTAAAAAAGAAATTTAGGAAAATTTGATATGCTTCTCACTTCTTTGTCAAAAAGATTTATTTAGACTTAAAATATTTAGATTAAATAGTAAATATTTGTTTTATTATTTCCTATTGTATTTGTTTATCTAGTCAATAAATTTAGAATGATTATGTGTGGTGATATTTTACTTGTACTTTAATAAAGCTTGCCTGGAGTTCAGGGGGAAAAGGCCAGCCATTTTAAGTAAAGAAAAAGTCAGGCAGCACATGCCCTTAATCTGATCGTGTACCAGGCATACTAGGGAACAGAGCCAAGACTGGTGACACACACATTTAATCCCAGTACCAACCATAGAGACCTGGAGGTCTGTACAGACAGTGACAAGGAAGTGAGGTAGCTGGACGAAGATAGCCAATGAGAGGGCAGCACAGCAAGGCAATAAAGGCGTGGGTAAGACACTAAGTAGCTCACATTTGGAAGCTGCAGAGTTCGTGAGGTAAGGTGGGCTGGTGGCTTTCCCTGTTTCCCTGATCTCTCTAAGGCTTTCACCTCTATATTTGGGTCCATGTCTTTTATTTAAGACCATTTAGAAATTCGTCTACAATTAAGTACATAAAATGTAAAAAGAAAGGCCAAAAATGAGTTAAGACTAGAAGAGGGAAAATATGTGCATAAAAGGACATCATGAAATTATCCTTTAAGCACGTAATAACAAAACATTTGCAAGCACAATTATGCTTCTGAAGGGATGGACACACAGTATGTTTCGATTCTGAAATGTGACAAGGACTTTCTGCTATCAATAAATACCTGGAAGGAGCATACATTCATTGTTTGAAGGATACAGTTTGTTCACTAGCTCCAGTGTTTACATCTTTTTGTTCCTTTCTGAACACTCTTTACAGGTATTTCCATATTTAAAATTGTAAAAATCAATTCATGGTTTGAACTTGTATATCATCCCTCTTTAGTATTATTAAGCTACCTGTGTTTCTTTGAAAAGTTTTAAATGAGTTAAAATTTTCATCACCTTCACATATTTACCCATGGAATATGCACCAGAAAATCCTGTCATTTATTAATCCTAAAGACTTACTGCATTTCCTTACAACAATTTACTAGGTTTTCTATAATTCTAAACATACCTGTATTAAAATTATTATTTGTAAAATATGTTTTCCTCTTTGTTCTTCCTTATAGAATCGCTTCCTATATTAACTAGATTTATAGTAGTACAACATATTATTTTAGCAATTCACATTATACATATTTTTCAGTAAATTCTTCATCTAGTCAATGTTTATATTTAAATTCTGATTTATTAATTATATATTTAAGTAATTTATATAACTAAAGTAAAAATAATTATAATTTAGCATTAATAGTACAAAGGCCCTTTTCCAGATTTGAAAAGTTATAAGACATATAATATTTAGGCATTATTTTTGATAGTTATGGCTGTTAAATTAAATCATCCAACATCTAACATCATTAAGAAATCCATGCATGCATTACAGAGAGCATGTAATTCAATTGAATTTAAAATATAGAATTTGTTTATGTATTAGTGTGATATGTAGGATTCTTTTTCTTCTTTCTTTGAAAAACATACTCCCTCCTGTCTGTGAAGCAATAATACATCCTAGTTCCCTAATGAGGTGTCTAATATTTTGCAATTTCTAGCCAAATAACACGATGATATAATTGTGTCACAGTAAAAATAATGAAGCTGGATTAAATATCTCTCCTCGTTGGACTTCTTTATTCTTTTTCTTTACTTTCAATTCCCAACAGCTAGCCTTATTTTAAGGAGCTTTGCTCTTTAATGATATCTGCTCACAAATCTTAACTGTTGGGGCTTAGACTTTCACTAGAAGTTTCTGAGCTGTGCTGAGGCTTAGGGAGTAGTGAGAGATAGAAAATAATGAGACAAATTAATTTCCTTCTCCCAGAGGTACTGTACTCCCCGTAGCTATCACTCAGAGGACACTCTCTTTTCTGAAAGATTGATATAAAAATAATTTATGTCAGGCTAAGAGGCAGAGCAAATCTATCTGCCTGGAAAAGCACATAAATTCCTTTAAGGAGAGAATAGTAGCTTGTGGAGACGGGGCTTCTTGGTAATTAGGGGTGTTTATTATCCTTGTCAGGCTTTAACAATCAATTCTGGAGTTGTATAATGAAAGGAATTTCACCATTTAATATATAACTATATCATCCAGGTAGCTCCATAATTTAGCTTCAGATAATTTAATGGTCATGAGTTACTAAGCTTCAGGAATTTATTTTAGTTAAAATTCAGCAGGGATAATTAGAAAATACTGAAAATGAACATCTTACTAAGCAGAGAGACATGATAGAATGCTAGATCTTAAAATGCACAAGTAAGATCAGGTAATTCATTTGCTCCTAAGGAATAATGCTAATAAAGCAAATCATGAAAATTATTGTTATAAATTTAATAAACATATTTTATTTAAATAAATATAAACATTATTTTATATTCATATGCTGTAATCGCAACTAAAGGGATTAATAAATATTTCATTTTAATATAGTCTCTTGCACATGGTTTCAAATAATCACCAACAGGAATAGTATAGCAGACGAGTCCCAATGGAACGAAGAGAAACTATTAACAAGGGCTTTGGCAAGCAATCATGTCTTTTGGTTTTGCTTTTGTTTGTTTGTTTGTTTTGCTTTTTTTTCAGTTTGATGTTAATCGCTATGTAAGACACTGGACATATGTGCTTATTTAAAAGCCATTATGCAAACAAATATGAATTATTCTAGTATAGTGTATAGGATTGTGAATATCCTTAACTAGTTTATAAACCCTGAGGCAGAGGTACGTTTGTTCATTTTCTTTTTATTTTCTATGTCTGGAGTGCCAGAAAAAAATAACTACCTATATGCTAGTTTACATTAAATATTTATTGAAATAATCTTCTTTTCCTTTATAATAAAAATATGTGCCTTATCAGCATAGGTACAACACTCACAAAAGTTATTTTAGATTATTAAAGTATTTCACACTTGGAATTCATTTATAATGTTATATTGTTTTACCTCAATTATTTATTTCTAAATTTATGAAAAATCAAGATTATATTCTTAAATATCATGTTGTATTTGTTTATAGTAAAATATCTATACCATTGTATAAACTTTCCAGTTTATCTTGTGTTATAATGCAGTTCCTGGCCAGTGTCATGTCATAATATGTTGTAAATATGGAATGAGATTGAATTTCAATTAGTTTGTTACTATGAAAAAATATAATTAAGCCTAAATATCACTTCCAATATTTGCATTTTAAACAGGCTCATTTGTCATGTATTCATTTTTTGTTATTTATTGACTTAATTGTGTATGTATTTGGAAATTCATGAATCAATAATTAATATTCCTGATTCTTGCATTTTCAATTATCTAAGGAATGTTTTTTCGTTGCAATGAATTTGTGTTATTTGTCACTCAGGGCCATGTGATAAGTGTTTGGAGATGGAGAAGTGGTGTTTAACCTTTTAAGAGGTAGAACCTAGGGGAAGGTTGAAATGTCATTGGGGGATATTGTGGTTTGAATGAAAATGCTCCCCACAGGGTCGGTGATTTCTCCCTAGTTGGTGACACTATTTGAACAGATTATTAAGAGGAACTGTCTCGTTTGAGAAAGAATATCACTGAGTGCAGATTTTGAGAATTCATAACCTCATCCCACTTTCTGCTTTCTCTGTAAGGAAATATGATCAACCAAGTTCATTCTCCAGCCACCTGCACCCAAGCTTGATTCATCACATTGATACCCCTCTGAAACTTTGAGACAAATGAGCTTTTTCTTCCACCTGTAGTGTTTGCTCATGTTATTTTTATCATGGAAATATAACAGCTAATATAGAGACATATTTTCTGCAGATCACTAGAGACAGAACTGTAGGGAAAGGGGGCTGGCTAAAGAAACCCACCCTGACCCTGAAGCCCAGAACTAGGGAAAGATGGCTCAGATAAGGTCAGTGAAAGAAACATAGTTTGGCTCAAATCAGAGCCATCTTTGCCTTTGGCCAAGTGACTTGTAAAACTAACCAATCACAGAGCAGAACCCTGGCCCTGGGCTCAATAATATCAGAGCCATCTCTGCCCCTGGCCAAGTGACTTATGAAACCAACCAATCCCAGAGCAGGACAGTAGAATCCTGACCCTGGGGCCCAGGACCAGGTAAAGAAACACAGCCTGGGTTTGGACCCTGAGCCAGAGAAATGCACACCTTATCACCAAACCCAGAACCAAAGAAATATGCCCTGACTCTGAGACTAGTGCCAAACTCATACTCTTGGTGCCTAGAATCAGAGTCAGTGGAAGAAATGTGCTCTAGCCTTAGAGGCAGTGTCAAAAAGCCAAGAAAAGCCAGTGAAAGAAACACAGTTTGTCCCTGAAATCAGGGCCATCTCTGTCTCTAGCTCACAGAACTGGCCAACACCTGGGCAGAAGAAAAACAAACAAACAAACAACAACAACAAAAAACCCCAACCAATTACTGGTTGATTCTGCCCGCAAGACATTCTATATACACCACCCTGCCTGGTCAGTTGTGAACTGTTCTCTCCCCCTGGTAGAGGCAGCTACTCTCCTGGACTCATTCCCAAATAAATCTTTTTCTCAAAAGAGTTTTAGATGTGAAGATCTTCTTTCACTGGCATAGAGAAGATGCTTGCTCAGTGGACAGAGTAAAGAGGACCGGATAGAGTAACACTTTACTCCTGAGCCGGAGAAGATTGCTATATTTCTGCAGTTTCTTAGGCCAGAGAAGCAGAGCTCTGCTAAGAAGCCCCCTTAAGTGGGGACTGAAAAAAGCTCAGCTGTAGTGGCTCTCCAGGAGAGGAGCAAGATTGCTATATCCTGTGGGGAGACCATCCCCCATCACACCAGGTGTAGCCTGACTCTCCCGAACAGTCAGGATACCCTTCCCTGAAGAACTGTCCTGGCACCTCCAGGCCTGACTTTCAGGAACTGTCAGGATAACCTTTCTTACTCTCCTAAGCAGTCAGAAAATTCCCCAGGGTTGGGCTGCTTCTTTGCAGTTCTAGTCATCAGAGCTTTCCTAAGCAGCGCCAGGTGTCCGGGACACCTCCAGGGCAGAGCTGTCCTGAGCAGCTCAAGGTATCCAGGATACCTTGCTCTCCAGGGTTGGGCTGCCTCTTGGCAGCTCCAGTTGCCACAGATGTCCCAAGCAGCTCAAGGTGTTGCCTGACTCCCCAGGTACTCAGAACACCTTTCCCCAGAGTTGCAAAACTCACATTTTGGTGCCAAAACCTGGGACCAAACCTACAGAGTTGCAACAAATTTACTTACAACAGTCACTCTGGCTTCCTGCTTTGTGGATTTGATTTTTTTTCTCACATATGAGATTTCCATTGCTGTCTGCCATGGAATAATAAACAGAATGCTTTGTTGGAATCTATACTATGATATGATCTTGTCAGCTATAGAAACAATGAGCCAAGTAAGCCATAAAAAACTATGTGTTACTTATTAATATTTTAAAAACATAAGCCAGTTCATTTGAAAGAATGAAAAGATTTTTTTTAAGTATAAAATGATCACATTAAAGTGTGTTTATCACATTGGATGGATGGCAGGATGATACCATACATCTGGGAAGTAAATGACCTATGTTTTAAAGAAGATTTCATTTTCCCTAGTGTTTTTACATTAAATAAATGTATCAATATATTAATCAAATTAAAATTTGTATATGTCATATATGCATGTATGCTTGTGTGTATTCACATGTCGTTTTATGTTTTTATAGCTGTTTGTGTGTATGTGTATGTGTGTGCATATGAATGCTGTGTGTCGATATAATTTTTTCCAATTTTGTTTTGATTTGTTTGAGAACGGCTCCCTCACTGAACACTGAATTCCCCATACAACAAGATTGTCTATTGAGCAAATCAATAAGGTGCTTCTCTTCTACTCCCTTTCACAAGCAGGAGTTACAGATACTAACTTCTTGATTCAAGTGTACTAAGGATGTGAACTTGGTTCTTGATACTAACACATAGGTATTTTGCCAACTGCGCTACCATTTAACCCTCAAATTTAATTTTATGTGTTAATATTTCAAAAGAATTTTTTTTTATTTTTCAAGAAAATAGTAAATCCATAATTAAAAATCCAGTTTTTTATATTTTATTCTTTCTTTTATATTGTTTGAGAATTTCATATAATGTATGTTTTGATCAAAACCACCACCCTTTCCTTCCTCCAATCCATGCCCTATTTGCCCAACAATTTTACTTCTAACTTCATAAGCTGCCCCTTCTGTAAAACCCAGAGTCTATTTCATGCTCCCTATAATTCTAAGAGTACAGGCTCATCGACACGGGTCCCTAAAAAGTGGTTTCAGGCCATACTCCTGACAAAAACTAAATCTCCCTCACTCAGTCATCAGTTGTTAGAAGGTCCTATCCAAGACTAGAGCTGGACCTTTTTGAGCCCCTCCCACATCAATGGTGGACTTTTGGTTTCCATGATATAGTACTTTAGCCCCTACCCCATCTGTGATGGACTTTCAGTTTACATGATGTAGTACTTGTCTTGTTCTTAGAGTCATACCTGCTGTGAAATATGCTCAGTGTTGCAGTTTACACTTAAGTGCATACGTCCCCACAACCATCGGATATAAAGGGGCTTTTGAACTCATTCACAATTTTATAAAGTGGTTAGAAAACTTGTTTAGAAAGCTTGAATACAGTTCACACAATATGAACTAATGGAAACAGAAGCTACCCCACTCAGAATAGAGTAGATCACCTTTCATGGAAAATACTAGGTTCTAGATTAATTTAAAATTTTTGAGATATTTTTTCTAGGACATAATGTATAAAATAGTCCAAAACTACTGATTCAAATCATTAATTTAAGTATATGATAAAAACATGTGATAACCATTGAAGATTAAGTGTTACTAACCAATTTACACAGCAGTAAAGAATGATCATTCACAAAGTCACCCAGGTTTTCTTTTCATATCTGTCACCAGAACTGTGATGAATTGTGTGGCACTGTTTGCCATGTATAGGACCGACTGAAACATAAGGAGAATGATGTAATGATGGGCATGGTTTGTCCTTTGAGGAACAACTCTATCACCAGCCTTCAGGGCGTCACTGTAGCACTGCCTCTTGGCTTTAACAATCCAAACACAACTTTTGCTCAAGAGGAGCTGCAACAATTTTCATCATATTGACTGTTGTGACTTAAAATGTATCAACTTCTTTCTTCTCCAAATAATGGCAAGAACATCATCATGTTTTTAAAATTTATTCAATTTAATGATTGTAATGTTGAATACAAAATGATGTTGATTCAGACAAAAGATGGAATTCATTGTTTCCTAAATAAAATTAAATCATTTTGTATCATTATTATTTTCTCATATAAAACTTATTCAACTTTTATTCATTTTAGCAAGATACACAGGAAATAACCGTACAGTGAAAATACCCACATTTCTTCTTTATTCATCAGTTCAGACTGTCACAACAGCCTCTCCAGAGCTCTCAATCATTACTGATCAACACTTTCCAATGGAAACGTATGTGTCATTTGAACTGAAAGCTCTCAGGATATTCCTCTTCTTTGAAACTATGCTCAAAAGCAAACTCTCATATGAAGAAGAATAAAACTTTTTGTGTTATGGCCTCTCTTCTATAAGATTCTGGGTCTTCTGAAGTATGTCTCTATAATTTAATGACAGATCACATGGTCTGTGATTCTTCATATATTGAAATGTAGAATAAAATGTAAAATATCAACTACCTATATATTCTATAGAAAAACTTAAAAAGCAAGAACCTGTTAGTCTAGCTTTATTAAGGCATGCCAGAATATATATATATGTATATATATACACACACACATATATATATACATATATATAATATACAACTTGATTTTTCAGTGACTCAAAATATTAAATTCATATATTCCTATAGGGTATTGCCCTTTGACCTTTTGAAGGTCATCCAGTACTACATGGGAAATTTTCTAGTGTGAACATTCATTTCATCATCTTTACCTCATGCTATAAATTAGTTAGTGTAGAGTATGGCTGGCCCAAAGATTTGAAAATGAATGGTGGTTGTTGTTACAAATTTAATCTTACAAACAATAAAACTTCACAATTGCAAGGAATATGCTGATGCAGCTTACTGATTAAGTAGAAGAAAGATTATTTGGTTAGACTAGAACTGTTGGTAAAGGAGAGATTGCTGCATCCACAAATCTAAATATTCTTTCAGACTTTTATGCATTGTTCATTTAAAATCTGCACAGTGGTGATGGGAGTGTTCTTCACTGCCTTGTTACATAAAAATTAATGACAAAATATTATGGAAATTAAGATCTGAATTAAAATAATATTGCTTTACCATGGATGAAATAAAATTTAATATCTTAGTGTCATTTCCCAAATCTGTAATTGATCATATATATATATATGTATATATACATATATATAATTATCATGAAACACATTTCTTTATGTAATAGCTCTTGTCTATAACTTTCATTTTCTTTCTCTCATTTTCTACAGGTCTTTGAAATTGCCTCAGTTTTATTTGCATTTTGAATACGTTTAAAATGAAGGTAGTTTTTGTTCACAGAAGTAATTCATCTGTTGAAACAAAATCTATGCCATGCTTGGGTAATGGAACACACACAGGGGAAAATGGTTTCCTCAAAGGATTCATTGGAGTTTCACTGAGCACCTGAAACATCTAGATATCAAGAAGTGAAAACAAGGTTTGTTAAATTTGTGCTTCCATAAGATCTCTGAGCCACAAGTCCCGTGTACATACACACACACACACACACACACACACACACATGCACACACACACGCACACTCCCACACCAGATATAGACTTTAATATTGACCAATCACCCTCTCCCACATCTCTTCCCCAGATCCACTCCTCCATTTCCCTTATAAAGAGTATTTTCAATCTTCTCTTTCTGTTTTCTTTTCTATTTTTTATGTATTTATTTATTGTGTGTATAGCTGTTTTTTTTGTTATGTTTTGTTTTGGTTTTTTTTGCCTGTGTGTATATCTGTCCAATAGGCATGTAACTGGTGTCTTTCAAGGGCAGAATAAGGATTTGACTCTCTGGGACTGGAAATAAAGATGGTTGTATATGATCATGTCGTACTAGGAATTAGACCCAAGTCCCTTGGAAGGGCAGCCAGTGCTTTTACTGATCCATCTTTCTAGCAACTCTAAATCTTACTTAGAACTTTATTTTTCATTATTCTAAGTCAGGACAGGAATAAACACTGTAATAGGAGTTCTTCAACTTCCTTACTGACTCCATTGTGTATGAGTTACTGTCATCTCACTTAGATTATTCTGCGTTACAAGTGGAATTGTTTTGAATTATACTACTAACTCAATATGTACATAAATATAATGAGATCCTACCTCCTCCAATCTAATGTTGGTTTACACAGCCCTTAGGTAGTACCATCAAACTCAACATATTTTTAGGCCAAGAGTAGATAATATATACTCAATGTCTAAGTATTCCCTTCCAAATAGCTCAATTTTCTTCAAAACTTATATTAAGGTTAGAAATTGAAACAAAAGATTTCCCTCAATACATAGTTTTGTCTAATGTTGAAATACTAAGCAAAAAAAAAAAAAAACATATCCAGATCAAACAATGAGAATAGCAGAATATGTTATAGTCTTTATTGTAAATAACATCAATAAAATAAGTGATAAAACAAAGTCAACGTTTATTATAAATTTTTATGTATGTAAATTTAAGTGTATGAGGGTGAGAGAAAAGAGAGTTGTGGTGTTGTGTGTACACATGAATGGTAATGTAAATGCTGGAGGTCAATATTGAGTATCTCCCTCTCCCTATTACTATTACTCTCCAAATAAAGATTTGACACAGGGTTTTCTACCTCCAATTGGAGACGGCATAATCAGACTGAGAAATCACCATTTAGATGACTATGCTAGACTAAGGTTGAACAGCAAGCACTGGAATTCTAGTGTCTCTACTTCCTCAGTGCTGAGATGACTGCTATGCTGACATTTGGTTTTTAATGTTGGTAGTGGTAACTCTACTCTGGCCTTCATGCTTCTGTGACAAATATGTTGCCACTGAGCGTTCTCAGTAGTAACCACTTCTAAATTTAATTTAAAATGTAAGTGTCATCCATATATACCTATCACACACACACACACACACACACACACACACACACACACACACACACACACACACGGTCTAGTATGTGCTCAGTCTTTTAATACTTATAGAATGAATGGGTTGATAAACTAGTTGAATATGGAAGATTTATCTGAAGGGTATAGTTTTAAAACAAAACCATAGCTCTCATGGCATCAACATTTTTGAGTATCTTAGAATATTGGACAGCAGCTGCTGCAGGTTTTCTATATTACATTAAATACACATTCTGGGTAAGTAATTTATTGAATGATGTGTTGAGAAAAATATTGTCTCCAGCAATTCATGAGACATTACAGAAGATTTAAGTTGAGATTAGTTTGTTGAATGCTAAAAGTTAAACTATTTTCAAAATTCTTCTAAAATAGTTTAACAGTTCCTTTCAAAATTTGACTGTACCTGCTGCAGAAGGGAATGCAGGTCTACTACACTGTAGTTTCTCAAACCCTTCTAAGTGACACAGTATATTGAATTAAAAAGAATCCGACTTAAAGCCATCCTATTAGAGAATCTGACTTTTGTTCCAGTGTTGTGCTAATAGCTTTGCTCTTAAGACTCTCATGCAAAATTCATGGGCTATTATGGCAGAATGGATCACTTCTGCCTGGTGTGCTAAAAGAGGAAGTGGAGTGAGAAAGGAACCCACACTTAAAGCTCGTGGCACTCTGAAAGAACTGAAGTAGAAGATGAACTTAGAGAATCACAGGTCAGACAGGGAACTTTTTTGGCTTTGCAAATGAGCAATGTTAGAGAGATGTCATATTCTGTTTATAAACTTTGATATCATTTAGTGCACTTGGCTGCGTGATCCTGACAGAGAAATTTCACAGGAAAACACTTGGTTAATGATTGTTTTAGGTAGACTACAAGGCATGGATGCCTATGAAAGTGATAGAATTAAATTTAACAGGCTTCAAGGACACTTTCCTAAATGCCAGCTCATATACAGCTAAATTAAAAATTCCTCCTCTGCAGATCATCAAAGAATAACTATTTAAGATCAAACCAAATGGACTGTGAGAAACACACAGAAGCATAATGAAATAGCTTGCATATGTACTGAAGTATTAATGTGCAGATTAATGTTAAAATTTTTATCACATGATTGTCATAATTAAAATTTATATTCAAACCAAACCCCCGCTAACATAGAAAGAATATAATATGGAAACAGCAATAAAATATTCTCATCAGTCTTATTCTCTTTTTAGATTTCATACCATAAGACAGTCCAAAGACATTCTAAGTGATTGTTCCATTGCAGGCATATTTATTTTCAAAGTTTAGAAAAGCTTTTGTGAAACAAACTGAAACACATAGGTGTAGGGAGCCGCTATTCAAAGATGGCGCTGGCTTCCTGGGTAGCCTAGCTGTAAACAACTCCATATTTGGCTATGATGCACGAGTATGGTAATTGTCCTTATGTCCTCAGCTTATCCCGTGGCTCCCCGTGCTAGCATTCTGGCGGGACCCAATCACAGTACGGCACGTTTGCCTGATTCCCTATATAAGCAGCTGCAGTTTAGTCCTCGGGGCCGCCCCTCACCTCCCGCTCTCCCTTAACCAAGAGGCGCTCCAATGAAGTGTGATCTGAGAAGAATCCTCGCGTGGTGGTCGTTCTTCCTCGCTGGCTGAGGAGCGCGCCGCAACTGGTGCCGAAACCCGGGAAGGAAACTTCGGACACCAGGTGAGGGGTCGAAGAGGATTCAGAACTCAACACACAGAGCGGTGATGTCGGTAACGGCGACGTTGGAAAGTTCTCTAGGAACAGTGACGTCGGTAGTAAGTTCGCCAGGAATGGCTACGACGTCGGTAAGTTCTCCAGGTATGCTGATTACTGGGATTAATCCGCAGCCCTTCACTCAGACATGGTAAATGGGTATCGGTAATGCAGGTGTTACCACGACACATAGGAACAATTCTCTACTGAAAGCAGCTTAATTTATATGACAGGGAATGTATGAAACTCATGCTGAAAACTGTAAGTTCAGTTTTGAATGAATTAAGTAGCAGTATAAAGAAAGCTTGTTACTGATAAATTATTTGGAATATAGGAATTTATTTAGAGTTGATAAAACAGTATATGTTGAAAAGAGAAATTGCACATTCCTATTTCAAATACAGGAAAGCAGTAACTCACTTAGACTAAGAGTATTCTTTAATCAATTTAAGACATATATATGTATATATATATATATATATGTATAGACATGTATATATAGGTATAGGCTGAGAAAATATGATTATTATGAAACTATAACTTGTTTATTCATGATGCTTAATGATGAATTGAATGTATTTAAAGCAACTTAATATGTACTAAGAAAAAAGTCCTTACTAAATTTTAATACTCATGCTTTAATTTTTTTTTTTGAATTTTACATTGTTATTTAACAGAGATAACTTAACACATTTGTTTTGGGTGGGATAAAATGGAAATAGATAAATATGAGATAAACTTTATATGAAAGTAATTGACAATGAAGACTGACAGAAATCAGATATAACATAACATACATTTTTGTGATAAAACTAAAAACATTTTCACAATAAACTCTCACAGACCTTATTTTGTTGATCTTACTCTAAATGATACTTATGTTTACTGGTTTTGAATTTGAAGACAAAATTTAAATTCTCTTTCTATTGATTCATTTCTCATGGACTCAGGGCATGTATTATTCATTGATACAGCACCTTAATAAGCTTTCAAATTTGTAGCTTTTCACTCTTTGGTATAAGATTATTGTTAATTTTCACACAAACTCATAAATTAACATGTTAATAGCCAAATTCTAGCAGATACATAATACCATGACAGCATCAGCATGTCTTTTTTCTATATGTTCCTTCTGTAGTTGCTTCACTCTCAGAATACAGAAGACTTTATTATTATGTACAGTGTATGGATGTCATAGTTGAGTGACATCAAACAGGGAAGGCATGCAAGTTTTTTTCAAAATAATAAAAAAAAACCTCCAGGAAGAGTAAGTAATAGGCACACTTCTTGATTTTCCTTAAGTTTTATATACTTTTGAAGAACAAGACAAATTTAAGAAATGGGTCAGGTAACAATAAACACTGTAATTTTTTATGTGCCACCAAAGGAGGTTATAATTCATTTATTTTCTTATTAAATGGTAGACAAATTAGGTTCTTTTACAAAATTATTCATTAAGTATATTAGGAATTATGTATATTGGAAATCAGTTAAAATTGTCAGCTTAGTTATTTAAAAATTAATATTATACCAACTTTTTTCAAAAGTGTCACTATATATTTTCCAAAATAAATATGTAAAGAAAATTGTCTTATTATTGAACACTTATCTAATATAGCAAATATTCTGTTGATGTAACCAACTGTCTTATTAAATAAGAAACACAGAACCAATGTAAAAGAGAAAGCTGAGAGGCCAGAGCTCAGAGCTAAAATCTTACCTCCTGCAGTGCTCCTAGCCTCCCTGAAAGAGAGCTACTTCCTGTTTGTCTGTCTTTCAATAGTCTTTCTGTTCTGCCTTCTCATTGGTTGTAAACCCAAACACATGACTGCCTCGTCACTGCCTGTAAGTACCGCCCTCCAGGTTTTAAAGGCATATGTCTCCAATGCTGGCTGTATCCCTGAACACACAGAGATCTACCTAGCTCTTCTACCAAGTGCTGGGATTAAAGGTGTGCGCCACCACTGCCACGCTCTTGCTATGGATCTAATAGCTCTGACCCCCGGGCAACTTTATTTATTAACATACAATGAAAATCACATTTCAGTACAAATAAAATGCCACCATAATATTCTGTCATATTTTTATTAAATTAATTTTTAAAATTAGTTGATACTTCATTTTGTATTAAATCTTCATAGCTTGAATTTAAATTGTGGATATTTACTTGAATTAAATATTGAGTTAAAATTTGTATATTTGAAGTATTTACTAATATCTTTAAAACAAATTATATTTAAATTTCAATTTAGATATATCCACATTTGTTATGTTTACCTAAAATAGTACTTAATGTTTAATTTTGAAGTGATGATTTTCATTAGATTATAGTTACCTAGATATTTTTTAAATCTAGGAGATATATTCATAGAATAAGAAAATCATAAACTACTATCAACATTTTGAATATCTATAACTAGAAAAAAGGACCCTAAGAAAGACACAGGGGTCACCCAATGACGGAGAAATAGATGAGATCTACATTAGCAAACTGGATGTGAGAGGGGGTAATGAAGGGGAAAGGTCCAGGGGAAGAGAGCTTAGGGGAGCATGAGATCCCAGCTGGATCAAGAACAGAGAGGGAGAACAAGGAAAAAGAGACCATGGTAAATGAAGACCCCATGGGAATAGGAAGAAGCAAAGTGCTAGAAAGGTCCCCAGAAATCCACAGATACCTCCACAATAGACTACTGGCAGTGGTGGAGAGAAAGCCCGAACTGACCTACTCTGGTGATAGGATGGCCAAAAACCCTAACTGTCATGCTAGAAATCTCATCCAATGTCTGATGGAAATGGATGCAGAGATCCACGGCCAGGCCCCAGGTGGAGCTCCAGGAATCCAACTGGAGAGAAAGAGGAGGGATTGTATGAGTGAGAATTGTTGAGACTAAGATGGGAAAAAGCACAGGGACAAGGAGCCAAACTAGTGCAAACACATGAACTATGAACCAATAGGCGAGGAGCCCCCTACTGGATCAGGCCCTCTGGATAAGTGAGACAGTTGATTAGCTTGATCTGTTTGGGAGGCCCCCAGGCATGGGGCCAGGACCTGTCCTTAGTGCATGAGCTGGCTGTTTAGAACCTGGGGCCTATGCAGGGACACTTTGCTCAGCCTGGGAGGAGGGGACTGGACTTGCCTGGACTGAATCTAGCAGGTAGAGCTGAATCCCTAGGGGAGCCCTTGACCTGGAGGAGATGGGAATAGGGGGTAGGCTGGGGGGAGGGGGAGTATGGGGGGTGGGAGGAGGGAGGACAGGGGAATCCGTGGCTGATATGTAAAATTAAATCAAATTATAAAATAAAAAAATTTAAAAAAAATCTAAAAGACTATGTATATTTGAAATCTCTTCCATTTTCAAGAACTTGGTTTTTTGATTAATTACATATTTGAAATATTTACATTTAAGCTAAGGAATAAAACTTGAAATCGAATATTCTAGTATGGCCAACGATTTAATAAATTCCAAATAAAGAAACTCAGTGAAAGATTTAGAAATTGAAACTCAAGTAAGAGTCCTTAATTAACTACTCTTCATTTTCACATGAGGGGATAGTTGCTGAGGAATATATAATTTCCAATATTGTAGTTCCTCACAGACTTTGCTGTGTTTATCACTCTTTGGCTGATTCTTATTCATAAATATTTTTTCTATATCAAAACTATAATATGAAACATGAGTCACCCATTAATATTCTCAAAATCTAATAAGCAAAGTGTTCCAAAGTACAAAGATTTTGGAGATCTAAAATGATGTTAGAAATGTAAAATTATATTTGTGTGGATCTATCTTCTATTTTCTTTTTCTGGCTATTTGTTGTTAACTTCGTGATAGTGCATTGTGTTCGAAAGGCAGATCCCAGGCTTTTATGATGTTCATCCTACGGCAGAGCTTCTATGTACTGTGAAAAGTGAGACTTAGCAAACTATCATAAGAAGCTCGTTTGGTGAAGGTCCTAAATCTGCAACTCAGAGAAAATATTTATGAATTATGAGTGGACAGGCAAACATCAATCATAACACCTTAGTTCCAACATTACCTATGTCTTAAGAATGCTTGCATGATTTTTATAATGGAATTATACTGAGTTTTCCTAGACATTGCAAATTCTAAGTTACCAATATTAATCATTTTATTAGTGAAACTACTATGAAGGTAAAGACAATGATCTATCATGAATAAGATGCCTTTGTTTGTCCTTCCAGATTTGGTAGAGATTTTGGAAATAGTTTACAAATATTGAAGCAGCTTATGTTTGCAAATATAACCTCTTATACATACCAGAGAACTCAGGAAATAGTGTTGCTTATATTTAATTATCATCATTGGATATAAAAATAGTAGTTTAAAATATGGTTTAAAAAGCAGAAAATAAAAACTTGCTAATATCAGTGAAAATGATACAACAGATGTAAAGATAAAGGAAACCTTTATTTAGGATAGCAAAGACAGTACAAAAAAGTCTATGGATAAAGTTAGCTTTTAATACAATAATTTTGAAATTCTTTTTCAACTTTGAGATAGAAACTTCAGCATCTTCTGAAAAACCAACATGTCAACAAAGCAGTGTCACAGAGGAGAATGCCAACTGTGTGGCTATATAGGTAGGAAATAGATAAAAATTAAAGTTCATGCCCTGAATTACTCCAGCTTTAGAGTCAGGTTATTTAGAAAGAATCTAGCACAGGAAGGTAAGGAGAGTCAATGAGATGGAAACACAGAAAGAAAGAAAACGTTAATAACACAACATCGTGGAATTCAAGGAAAAGATGCATTTCAGAAGCAAGAAGTACTAGTGATGTTAAAGGATGATGAAATGTCAAGTAAGAACAAGCATTGAGAACTGGCAATTTTATTTAACAGCAGTGGATGTGAGTGATGCCCTTGATAAAAGCGGTGTCAGTGGACTGATGACAGGAACCTATTTGAAGCGATAAGGGAAGAAATACTTGATGTAGTAAATTTAGGTAACTATTCTCAGGAGTTAACTATGACAAAGAAATATATTTCAATACAGTATTCAAGTTTTAGAGTGTTCGAGTTTTCAGTAGAGGAAGTATTTTACCTTGTGAGAATATCAAGTATATTTTCGTGTATATAGAAACAACAGGGTTATGAATATAAGTGGCATGCTCTTATATAATTCTGAAAGTTATATTAAAAGAAAATTTGCCGTGTTAGTACATTGAATAGACTGAACTCATCTTCACATTATAATATGAAAATGTCATCATTAGGAGCCAAAAAATAAACTGAATTTATTTTAAAATTTATGCAAATTGTTGTGGGTCATACTCAAGATTTCAGCGTTCAAACATCGAAAGAAGAAGAATTTCAAGGGATTTCAAACTACCCTGCAGTATATAATGAATATCAGCGCAGTCTGGGGTACCTAGTGAGACCCTATCTCCTTAAAAAGTGATTTCCAATTCATTTTTCATTTGTTAAGGAATTTTTCTTATGCAGATTTGTTTAAATTTAAAGGCTTTTTCTTTTTCTTTCTCTCTCTCATTAAATTTAAAGGTTTTTTCTTTTTTTCCTTCTTTCTTTCTCTCTCGTTAAATTTAAAGGTTCTCTCTCTCTCTCTCTCTCTCTCTCTCTCTCTCTCTCTCTCTCTCTCTCTCTCTCTCTCTCCTCCCTCCCTCCCTCCCTCTCTTTTTGAGAACACTTGCAATAAGGGTTCCTGGCATCTGTGAACAAATATATGCTCCACCCAGACAGGCATGTAAAGACAATGATACTACTAAAGTGCAACTGTGTGAACTCAGGAGTTTGTTCTTGTGACTTACACGAGCATGGACAAATTTAAAATAGCTGCAGTATCGAAAGCCCACTGTGGCAAAAAGTAATGACTTTTAAAATCTAGAACCCCCGGGCTGTCTGCATGAATTGCAGGTCTCAGAGTCTTCCTTCACACACCTGGGGAGTGAGTCTCTTCCTTCAGCAGTTCTTGAGTTTTTCTATTAACTGTTGGGAGTCACATATCTAAATTTACTTACCTATGAGTTTGTTTATTTCCTGAGTCTCATGAGCCTGCCCTAGGATGGATTCTTCAAACGCAAAGGAAAATATTACAGAACAAAAATCATTAATTCTGCCAGACTTAGACACTTATATTAAGATAGCAAATTAAAATATGCGTTTTGGATCTATAACCAATTTTCATATTTAAATTTCACCTAAAAGTGAAGCAAGTGATTTCATAAGTGTTTAACCATGTATTATAGATTCATGAATTTTATTATACATCCTAAGTCTCTGGTGATTTGGAATTGCATAGATAAGGATTTATTAGTAGATGGTGATCATAAATGTTTATTCAAAATCACAAGAATTTTAGAGGAGGTATTCAGAAAAAATTCAATTATATCAGGTTAGACTTTGAGAGCTTTAACAAAGAAAAATATTAATTGAACATATTATAACAGATAACATCATTGTATTCTATCCGAATTTGTGGAGATGTTACTATTAATTCACTAATGTTTAAGGGAGGAGTAATTTGAATATCAATAACAGCAGTTATTTGGAATATATCTATAAATGTAAGGTTACTCTCAATATAACTGTATTTCCCTACTACAAACCAATTCACAATACAGGAAGTTTTCAGTGAAAAACAGGAGACATTGAGAAGTACCTCCCAGCAGTAAATGAAATGTTGCACAAAGAGAGGGTTCACCATATCCAAAGGCACACAATGCTAATCTTTTCTCCATGCTGAATAGACGATACTGCTTTCTAATATACTCTAAAATAAATTATGACTTTCACAGATTATTTTAATATCAATTAGTAGTGTCATTAGCATTGGACTCTATCATTTCTTCAAGTATATATGCTTTCTTTAACTAATTTTCTTACACTGAGCATAATAAAATTAATCATTGTAGTCATTCATATTGATTTTAGCCAAGAATCTCAGAGTGTAATTATATTCCAAGACGTTAAAAGTGTACTAGTATTGCTGTATTACATTTCTTATGTATAGACAAGTAGTAATGAGTTTCTCATTATTGTAGACAAAAAGGCACATCTTCAGCACAATTTCCATTATACTGATAATTTTCACAGTGATGAACTGGAGTGGAATATTTGTGAATAAGAATTTGCTGAAGAATAATATCAGATACTTTATATGTTTGAGGGAGGTAACAATTATTAGGACATATAAATCAAAATGATGCTTGATGAGTATTTTCAATTGATAAGAAATTGACTTGTTCAATGTAGCCTCTGTAAGCTCTGATGGTTGATGGCAGAAGACAATTTTTAATAGAATAAGGATGAGAAAACAATAAGGATTAATAATTCTTGAAAATGGTGGAGGTCACATGCAGATTTTGCTGCAGCTATTATGAGTGATAACATTTTGTAGTACCACGAGACCCCTGTGGCAAATAGTAAGACCTAGGTGTAGTTAGTGCACATGAAGATGTATAGTAAGTCATTGTGTCCCTGATACATTATAAATATATAGTCAGTAATGATATTGATACAAAAATGATTATGATAAAATAGGAAAAAAATAATGACTCTTAAGGAGTTAGTTGCCACCAAGAGCCAGAAATCCTTATCCAGTTGCTTTGCTTAGAATGACTACAATTACATTACTTTCCCCAAATCAAGACTAAAAAGAATTAAACTCGCCAGGCGGTGGTGGTGCATGCCTTTAATCCCAGCACTTGGGAGGCAGAGGCAGGTGGATCTCTGTGAGTTCGAGGCCAGCCTGGGCTACCAAGTGAGCTCCAGGAAAGACGCAAAGCTATGCATAGAAACACTGTCTCAAAAAACCAAAAAAAAAAAAAAAAAAAGAATTAAACTCTATTCATTTTAAGTAGCATATTAATATTCTTTGTTGCTAATATCATGCTATATGTAGCAGACAAAAGTATAAGATATAAAAACATGTTAGAACATGTAGATATGTGAATAATTCTAGAGACAGGAAAGCAACTTTTTGATGATGTCAAAAGTATAACATTATTATAGGGATTCATACATATTTCTCTAGAATTTGTTGTTGAATTTCTCTGAGGGATCTTAGTCTAGTCGCCATGGAAAGCATTATGTCTTGTAGGAGATTTACTTTTATAAACAAACATTATTACATGCTTGGAAAAGTACTCTAAGCCTGTCAAGGATCAGGATCCATCCCTGGTGCATGAACTGGCTTTTGGGAGACTACTACCTATGGTGTGACACCTTGCACAGTCTTGAGGCAAGGGGAGGAGCTTGGGCCTGCCTCTACTGCATGTATGAGGTTCTGCTGACTCCTCATGGGAGGTCTTACCTTCTTGTAGGAAGGAAGGAGAGTAGGTTGTAGGGGAGACTGGAGGGGCAGGAGCAGGGAAGAGGGGGATCTTTGATTGAAATTTAAAATGAATAAAAGCTTTCTTAATAATAAAAAAGTCTAAATTAAAAAAGACAGCATAGACGGAGGATCTCAACTTTGCTATGACAATATGGACAGATCATGCATGTTGTGTCAGGTAGAGGAACTGGGGCCAAAGTTTTCTGACAATAGATACAGTGAGTGCTTTATAAGATCACTATTATTTAAATAATTGGTTAGCAGTGTTAATATAATTTTTTTGTTATAATTATATTACTGACTTGACACTAAATGGTATAAATTTTAAATATTTTTCTTACAGCTTTCTGTTAATTACACATCTTGGTTAAGACTAAGATCATATTTATGACCTAAAATTAACAAGTAGTCCTTATTAACTAAATTTGTGATTTAGTTTGTTCTTTGCAATTTGGAATAATCCCTTTTTCATGTTACATGATTAAGACATATAAAAATGAACCATTAACCCTCTTTTTATTTAATTTGTTGTTTATACTTTTTTATTTATTTTTGACTGAAAATTGGAGCCAAGTAACTGGTATTTTTTTATTATAAATATATTTTTAAAATATTTTTATTTTATAATTAATTAAATTTTACATACCAGCCACAGATTCCCTTGTCCTCCCTCCTCCCACCCCCAGCCTCCTCCCCCACTCCCACCTCCTCCAAGGCAAGGTCTCCCCTGGGAAAGTCAGCCCAGCCTGGTAGATTGTTTAGGCAGGTACAGTCCCCTCCTCCGTACACCAAGGCTGAGCAAAGTGTCCCAGCATAGGCCCTAGGTTCCAAAAAGCCAGCTCATGTACCAAGGACAGGTCTCAGTCCCACTGCCCCAGGGCCTCCCAAACAGTTCAAGCTCATTAACTGTCTCACTTATCCAGAGGGCCTGGTCCAGTTCCATGGGGGCTCCTGAGCCATTGGTTCACAGCTCATGTGTTTCTGCTAGATTGCCTATTTGTCCCTGTGCTTTTTCCAATCATGGTCTTGATATCTCTTGCTCATATAATCACTCCTCTCTCTTGCCAATTGGACTCCAGGAGCTCCACTTGGGGTTTGGCTAGTATTTTTAATGCAAATTTTAATGGGACCTAAATACATCAGTTTGTGGGATACTCTGAATTGGTAAATTTGTAAGGTCATCTCAAATAAAAAAGAACCAAACGGGAAAACTTTTTTTTTCTTCCTTAATGGCTACTCTGTCAGGTTAGGTGTGATATATGAGGAGAAATAAAATATTCTTATCATGTAGTCCATCATCTGAGAACATGGCCTGATGATTCTTGGATAGCAACCTGTGGTACTGTACTTTGTTCAAGGGTAATTTCTACTGCTTTGTTAAAATTCTGCACTCCAAAAATTCTGCATGCTACTACTGAATTTCTGCTTTTTTCACTATTGTAGATGAATGATGAAAGTTTTCAAAGGCTTGTCCTTCCCAGTCAAGTTACTTCTTAATTACTCTTTTCTGTGCTTCATTCCTTTCTGTTTTTGGCTCACCCGACTGTATCAGTCAGGGTTCTCTAGAGTCACATAACTTATGGAATGAATCTCTCCCTACATGTATGATACACACACACACACACACACACACACACACACACACACACACACACACACACACATTAATTGGAATGACTCTAAGGCTGCAGTCCAATTTTGGCTAGTTGTGAACAGAAAGTCCAAGAATCTAGTAGCTGCTCAATTCCACAAGGCTCAGTGTCTTAGCTAGTCTTCTCTATGTGTTGGGATGGCCAAGAACTAGGCTCCAATGCCAGTGAAGGAACAGATCCTGACAAGGCTTTGGCAAGCAGGCTAAGAAGTACCCTTCCTTCTTCCATTGTCCTTATACAGGTCTAGCAAAAGCTGTGTCCCAGATTAAAGGTGTGCCTCTTTTCCTCAAGGTCTGGATTATAAGTGTGCCCTCCATTTCTGAACTGTAGTTCATTCCATATATAATCAAGTTGACAACCAGAAATAGCCATCACAATGATTAAATATTTTTGAACTTATTCTTATAAAATGTGTCAATTTATTAACATGCCTATATTCTACTATAAATATCAAAAGAAAAGAAGATAAATAAGAAGTTAAGAAAGTATATTTCATAAAATAATGTTTTCAAAATTAGTAATAAGTATGTTAAATTTATCTATAGTCATTTAAGCTTGACTAATTAATTGATATTTATTTACCTATTTTAATTTTTATATTCCATGTTGTTTATATTGTTACTATATATATGTATATGTGTGTATATATATATAGTTTGTTTGTTTGTTTATTTATTTGTTTGTTTTGTTTTATGAGACCAGTTTTGTCCATGTTGTTTTGGTGCCTGTCCTGGATCTTGCTCTGTAGACCAGGCGGGTCTCAAACTCACAGAGATCTTCCTGGCTCTGCCCCCTGAGTGCTGGGATTAAAGATGTGCACTATTGCCACCCAGTTTATTATTATATTTAAAATGCTTTTACTTTAATTTAAAAATATGCTTAAGCTATATCACAAAAGGTTTAAATGTAGAAATTTCTTAATATACACAGAGTAAAGTGAGACATAATATTTCAAGTTACTTGAGACTTATCTGGAGATATTAGACTTTCAGGGTCCAGAGCAATTGGTACTTTTATTATTCTACCTGAGGACTCATACTGTTAGATAAGACAAAATGAGGATCATAAAAGAATCTCCTACTTGAGCTTTTGAACTAATTTTTCATTATTTTAATATAAAATTCCATAAGCTGTTTAATTTACATCATGCTATAACCTGACTGCTCAGGTGTGCCAGGTATATATGTTACCACACAAACTGTTGGTTTTCACTTGTCACAACAAACAAAAATTATATGACTTCAAAGAAGAGAAGTTTTTCTTTTTTAAATCATTCTTCAAATGGACTTGCTGGAATCTAGATTTGGTTAAAGCTATGTTCTCTTCAAGTATCCTTGGGGGACTGTGCATTGTTTGTCTTTGTTTTGTTTTATTTTTGAATTACCATGTAGGACATAGTATTTCAGAATAGCATCATCATTACTTTTTTTTTTAATCTTTATTGGTATTTTCTTTCCTTGTATTCTCTGACTATTAACCTTGGTGTGTTGAGGTCACATTTTTAAATTTCTTTACCCATCTTTATGATTTGTCCACTACCATGATATCCTGTCTTGTCTCATGACATCTACCTCACGCACAAATACAAATATAAACAAATATTAAAACCCATGATTTATGCTTAGTTTTGGTGCACCAGAAACCCTTGACTTTTGTTCATTCTCATCTCCATGAATCTAATTTCTGGTTACATTATGATCTGATATTTTTCTGCACACTGCATGTACTGCTTTACTTTCTTTTAAGGATATTCATTAGATCAGATCCTGGGGACCATATCTGTACTAGATACCTTTAACTCTCAATTTATCACAATCCAGAGTTATCTGAGAATGGAGGTACTCTGAAGATTAAAATGTCAGGTGGGCATATCTGTAGGGGTTGTCATGATTGTAAATTATGTAAGAGGGTCCAGCCTACTTACTCCAACAGACAGATGTTCCTGATCTCTATGAGAAACTCAGCTATGCATGATCTTGTGAATGAGCCAGCAAGCAGCAGCATTGGTTTCTACTTCAAATCCCTTTTTAAGTTCCTGCCCTGACTTACTTCCATGGTGGGTTGTGATATGGAATCCAAAAGAAATGTTTTTCTCTCCTCAAGACCCCCAAACTCTTTGTTTTCAACCAACATGTCTTATCCCAGCAAGATAATTGATATAAGAACAATATCTATTTAGTTATTTAGTTTTACTTGCAAAAATTATGAATAAAGAACTCAAATTATCAGATACTAGAAGAATGATTACAACATATGTATATGTATTAGAGGACTCATTTCAACAGAGACTATTAAAATTGTTTTAATAATTATATTATTCACATAGATGAGGCTATTTAGTCAAAGAACTTAAAAGTATAATCAAACAATCTACAAAAGACCTAAATTTAATATGATCAAAATATTTTAAAACCACATAATTGTACTACAAAATGCATTTAGTTAATCTCAAGCTATGTTGTCCAAATTTAGAATGTATAAAATATAGTTTCATACAACAATATTGAAGCATTAGCTCTTATTTTAATTTTTTATCTTTCCATCCAGCCAAACTGTTTCTAAAAGCTGTCATTACAAGAAACAGGGATAAAAATTTTAAAGATCATATTGTTCAATAAAAGAACATTAAGTCAGGCTTTCCTTCCACACAGATATGTGAATATCAGTGTGCATATGAAATAATCATCTTTCAACTGCAAACAAAGGCACATACTTCCTGATAACACTGAACAGTTCAACTATCTGCTCTGTTGACAGCTTGCAATATGTTCATTGAAAACAGTCAAACATTTATCAGGATCACAAAGTCGTGTTCTCCCAATTGTTCTTATTTGTTCATATCAGCTTTAGGAAGTATACACTTGTATCCACTTACACATGAGGTTAGCTTTTTTAAGGCCACTCCAGTGTATGAATGCTGAAGCGAAGGAAGATATACTTGCCAGAAATTTTAAAAAGAGTTAATGACAAATAAGAATCTCTTTCTTTAAAAAAATTGTGCTGTATCAACCCAACAAATTCTTACTCAAATAGGAAAAAAATGGCAATTCTCCATAATACTCTAACTTCATGGTAGCAGCTTCATGGTGAAAGGTATAGGCCTATGTCTCCAAAGCTGTCACATTTTTGAAAGGGAAAACTGTTGCTTGTTTGAAATAAAAAGAGAATATTGTGTGGTGATATATTATTTTTGCTTTAATAAATAAAGCTTGTCTGGAGATCAGGGGGAAAAGGTCAGCCATTTTAAGTAAACAAAGAAGTCAGGCAGCACACGCCCTTAATCTCTTAGCAGGCAGGATCTCTGTGTGTTCAAGGCCAACCTAGGGAACAAAGCCAAGTGTGGTGACACATGCCTTTAATCCCAGTACCAACCATAGAGTCCTGGAGTTCTATATAGACAGTGACAGAGCTGTGTAGGAAGAGGAAGTGAGGTAGATGGGCTAAGAGCCAATGAGAGGGCAGAAAAGAAAGGCATATAAACCTGGATAGACAGGAAGTTGATCTCTTGGGAAGCTGCAGAGTTGGTGAGGTGAGGTTACCTGGTAGCTTTCCCTATTTCCCTGATCTCTCTAAGGCTTTAGCACAAATTTCTGGCTCTGTGCTTTTTAATTGATAAGACCATTTAGAAATTTGTCTACAATATTGTTTGTTCTTTTGTGGAGCTAGATGCTGTTAGATAGACAAGCTAAATAAAAAAAAAAATTGTGAAATGATGGAGGAAAAAGCACCATTTTAAAACACAGGCAAAATTAGACCCTATATAAATGATATTAAGGGTTAACTAGAATTCTAAAAATTTACAGGTGGGTAAATAATTTTTTTCTTTTTTAGGACAGAGTTTCTTTGTGTTGCCCTGGCTGTCCTGGAGCTCATTCTGTAGACCAGGTTGACCTCAAACTTTGAGAAATAATAAAACATAACTCACTTGTAAAAAAATATGATGTATTTTGATAGGGAATTAAACAAGAAAACTAACCCAACTAGGAAAATGTAAAAACGACAACAACAAAAAAATAGAATTGAGATAAATTGATCAAAATGAATGCTGTATTTCATAACAAATTAGAAAAAAAAGACAACAGATTAGGACAGTGGAAGAAGTCAACATATCACTTTCAAATTGAAAGACAAACTGCAAAATATTTAGAAAAAAGATTATTACTAAAAAGGTAAAAGAAGTAATAATGTATTTGAAGTTGAAAAAGAAGATGAGAGATAACTAATTTTAGAAGCAATAATTTTAAAACAGTGAATATTAAGTCTATAATTTTAAGAAGTGTACCAAAGCAACTAACCTAGTCCTATCTACTACTACTTTTGTTATTTTTTGATCAAATTGCCCAAATATTTTGATCAGTAAGCTCTCTCTTTTGGGTGTACAGTATATGTTGAATACCTGAGGCCATGATCATATTTGATTAATAATGAGTCTAATGTGTATGGTTTTATTGAGTGTTAGGTAAAATCACTCCCAACTTCCAATACATGTTTTATATAAGAAAGTATCCTTGTGGTCTCATTAAAAAGCTTCATGCACCGTGTGCTTTCCAAATTCTCTCTCTCTCTCTCTCTCTCTCTCTCTCTCTCTCTCTCTCTCTCTCTCTCTCTCTTGTTTTTTTTTAAGACAGGGTTTCTCTGTGTATTTTTGGTGCCTGTCCTGGACCTCACTCTGTAGACCAGGTTGGCCTCAAACTCCCAGAGATCCTCTTGGCTCTGCCCCCTAAGTGCTGGGATTTAAGGCATGTGCCACCTGCCACTTTGCCACTGCCTGGCCCAAATTCTGTTATGCTCATACATGTACTCATAAACATTATACAGTGAAACAAAAAAGCCTTATCCCTTCAGAAAATAGAACAAACTATATTCATGAATGATATCTATCCTACATTATTGTCTTTTTTTTTTTTTTTTTTTTTTTTTTTTTTTGGTTTTTCGAGACAGGGTTTCTCTGTGTAGCTTTGCACCTTTTCCTGGAACTCACTTGGTAGCCCAGGCTGGCCTCGAACTCACAGAGATCTGCCTGCCTCCCGAGTGCTGGGATTAAAGGCATGCGCAACCACCGCCCGGCATTATTGTCTTTATAGTATTATTATTAACAAAAATAACCAAATACAACAGATGCATGTACTCCCCAGAATGTGTTTGAGTTGTGACTTCATTACTATCAACTGTAGGGGATAGCTTTACTGAATTTGCACTGCACTTTTGAGGTCATTTCTCACTGGCAAGAAGTTCAGGATATTACTCATGTTTAAGGACAAAACAAATCTCCATGTACTGTTTTTACAAACTTATCTGATGTCAACACTTTTTTTTTTGTCTTCTGCAATGACATAGTTTATTTAAATGTACACAAGATACACCAATTTCATTGGCTGAACTTTTCTAAGTAGTCAGTTTCCCTTGATAGCTGGACAATTGGCAATTCCAATCTGAACTAAAAATATCATCTTGCAAATCAAATGCTGTACATTACATAGAAACTTACATTAAAGATTTTTTTGATAAGACTCTGTGGTAACATTGAATTGTATTTGTATCATATTAAATTTCACTAATCAATGAAAAGACATCATGCACAGAGGTATAAACGTGATATTTACCATCAAGAAATATTAAAAGATGTTGAAAGTAATTACTAGATGTAGAAATCTTTAAGAGGTATCCTAAGCTGGGAAACACTACTCATCGAGGGGAACCCTTACAACAGTGCCCTACTTAGAGACAGTAATGTTGCAAGATACTGAATGAGGGATATGGTGATTGCCTTGGCTGACATAGAGTTCATCCACAAAAGAAACAAAACTCCAGAGCAAAAGACAGACATCAGTGAGCCAGAAGCATGAACATACAAAAGTGGGAACAGGTGTGGCAGATGCCTGATAATAGTGCACAATATCTGTTTTGGAAGATCTATAGCCCTCATAGCATTGCAGCCACAGGAATATCTTGGAAAACAAAAGCATTAATATAGGTGAGCCACAAAATATTGAATGTGAAATAGTCACAATGATTTCAGTGCCTCTGCAGAGACAGAGATACCTTGGTGATCAGTCTAGACCAGGACTGTGTGGTAGCTAGGAGAGTGCACTTGTCGAGATGCATTTTGATGGTGCCCTGGGCTGATTGTCTAAATTATGCCCCTTATAGAAGATCAGTTAAAGAAATATATCAGTTACCACAGAGTATTAACAGAACTATTAAGTTGAGATTGAGATTGAGGTAATAAACAAAACACACAAATGTGGAGGAATATCACCATTCATCATTACCACTACTGCTACACTTTGAGTCTCCTTTACAGCATTTGAACTCTGAGTCTCATTTGACTTCTACTAAATAAATTGTCATAACTTACCCATTGACCACCATTTGTGAGTTTTTTGACATTGCTGTCTCATGCATTTACATAATTTACAAATACCTCTAAAGACTACAGAGTGCATATACATTACAAAAACATAATTTATCATTCAATTAAAATATTAAAAGAATATATGGACATATTTATGGCATTTAATTCATTGTGTAACTGACATAAACTTCTTTCATTTTTACTAAAAATGCAAAGAAGTTTGCTGCTCTCAATGTTTTCGGGTTTTCGTTTTAATTCACTTTGTACAGCTGCTCAGTCAGCATGTGGCCACTAACACATCATCTGCCTTGTCACATAATATGGTGTGATTTAGTGAGAAGGAGAGATCATTCCTCCTAGGGAACAAGGGGCCTTGACACGAGTTTTCACTTATTAAAAGTTTGGATTTTAAAACTTCTTTAATAAATGTATGTGTTGATATGTTCCTCAGTACGATTAATGTTCAATGAAACATAATTTCACATTATCCAGGTGGGATTACTAATGTTCTAACTAATATTGAAAACCACCTTCAAGGTATCAAAAAATTTTTTATTACTTAACATTTGAGTGTACATGATTCCTCTAAATTTGCTACAAATCACAACTACATACAAGTTTATCTTATTTCTTAATCTGAGATCTTAAACTGTCATGGTTGTTGTAGCTTCAACATATTGGGAAAACTTTAAATAACCATTTCTATGCATCAAAGCATACATTCTTGCAACAGAAAGATAACGGGTCATTTTTAATTTTCTTTAACAATTTATTATAAAATGCTTTGAATTTACTATCTAAATTCAGTTGTTAAACTGAGAGAACTATATATGCTTGTATGATCTTAAAATTACGTCACATATTAATAGGCAAATACTTTGAAGTTAATTCTCTTTTACTTTGATAGATTACAATTTATAAATGTATTTTCTGTGTTTCTTTTCAAAAGGTGAAAAAAAACTAAGATTTTGTTTTATTCTTTCTTTGTTATCTGGATATGTGTAATTTGCTAGGGAAATTAAGTTTTCATCTAAAAATTGTGGCAATCATCTTGCTTCAACATCCCTGTGCTTAGAGGATAGATTTAAGCTACTATTTTTTGCTATGCAGGATCTTTTAAATATTAATCTGTTTCATGAAAAGTTTACTGATATTCAGGTGCATTTGGTATTAGACTTGAAGTGCCTAACTGCACAGAAGGAAAATGTACACTCTGTCCTTGGTGAAAAACAGGTGACTTTTTAAATATATATATGTATGTATCTCTCTCTCATCTATCTATCTTATATAAATAAAGCTTTTCTAATTCTTTTGTTTTTAAGACTATGATATAATGATATCATTTCCCCCTGAATTTTATCCCTCTGATATGCACCTCCTACTCTTTTTCTTCTGGTAATGTCAAACACTACACTCATGTGGCCAACAGTGTTAGTTGTCCCTCCTGTATTCCCTCCTTTATCTACATCTTCCACCTCTTCCCCATTTATTTTTCCTATTCCAAACTCTCTTGTTGAGAAGCAGACAGGCATGGCTCTGGAGCAGGAGCTTAAAGGTTTGCACCTTGATCCATAGGCATGAGAGGGGGACAGGGAGCTTGATGTAGATTAAAACTATAAATGTCACCCCTGGGTAACACCTTCTCCAAGAAGGCCATGGCTTCTCCAAGACCACCACCTCTCCTAATCCTTCCCAAATGTTCCAATAAGTGGGTCCAGGTACTCCAACCTATAAACTGATGAAGTTCACTCTCACCTGGACCACCACAAATATCAAACTCTGTTTATCTTTAACTATTTGGTTATGATGCTACATGGTGATTCACATTGCTTGAGGAATGTCAAGGCTCTTAGATTTATCATTTGAACAAAATAATATGGGTTGTGCACATAAGGGTGTTATTCTGAGTGTTTATGTGTAAAGGTTATAGTCAACATTGGATTTCATTCTTTAGATTCCTTCTATCTTTAATATTGATAAAGTACCCCTCATTACTCTGGGCTTTCAACAGTAGGCATCCTGGAACACAAACTTCCAGAGATCTACCTGTCAGCATCACTCATCTCCTAGCTCTAAAATGACAAGGTTTTTTTTTTTTTTTTTTTCTTTTCTGCTTCTTCTTTGTCATTATTGCTGCCATTACAGGTAATTGCTTCTACTTGGCACTCTTCCTGTTTCCCACATGTTTCTGAGATTGAACTCAGAAGCACAGGCTGATTAAAAAGGCATTTTGTAAACTGAACTGCCTCACCAAATGAAATCCATTAATTGATATTATGTCCACAAACTTAGAGAATCATCATGACTTCAGACATTGCCTATCATTACAACTTTTGGGAATCTAATATTTATATGTTTCATAGTAGGGAGATACTACAGGTCCATTAATTACATTTTTGTCAGCAGATAGAGTATATGTCTAAATGTTTTTAGATATATCCACTATGTTTATTTGCATTTTTATAAATTATTTCCTAGCCTAGATGTTTGACTTTTTTGTTTAATTTTATTCATAGTTTTATATACATGTGTGATTTTATAGTTATTATTGTTAATTTTATCACATTGAATACTTCTTTCTATTCATTCTTTAGTCACTCAGTATAAAACATTTTCTAGCTTCTTCATGTACAATAATATTTATTTAGATGTCAGTGTTAAGATTCTTTTTTAATGTGAATATTTCTGTTTTTCTTTCTTCTTTAATTGCTGTCATCATTTATTTAAACCAGTTGTTATCTTCCTTTATTATTGATAATTTTATCCCAGGAGGTGGTTTAACTTTTAGGACATATAACACAGTGTCTAATTAAAATTGCTTATATGTCCATTTTATAACCGATCATGTGCTCATTGTGAAATCACAACTACTTTCTTGAATATTTGATGAGTTATAATTATCACTTAGCATTGTATAAACTGTAGATATATTTCAGTCCATGATTCTCTAATACTTATTCCTCTCAAATGGTTCCTCTTTGCTTAGCCTCCTGAAATACACACACACACACACACACACACACACACACACACACACACACCCTATTTATCAAAGTTTTTAAAAGAATTTTGGACCTTTTCTACTGCCTGTTTTCCTCTCACCATTAATAGAAAGAAAAAAAAGCATAGTTACTACAGCTCTGTGAAAAAAAATCTAAAATTTCTACAATGAGCAAGATCTCCAAACCTTCTTCAGGGGTCCTACTTGATCCCTAATCTAGAAAATGCCTCAAAAACAAAGCATATATATATATATATATATATATATATATATATATATATATATATATATATATATATAAATAAAACAGGATTAAGAATATTAAAGCTAGAGGCATTTCAGAATTCCTTAAATTTATTATTGTTATTGTTTACAGGATTCATGACTTTATTTTACCTATAATCCACTAAATGAACACATGTTTTTCATGAGTTTGGCTCATGTGCTAATTTAGAAATTTTTTTTTCTAATTCAAATAGTTTTTTTTTTAGTTGTAGGATATGTTCAATGGCAAGAACAAATGAAATTAAAACTTAATTAGTGTCTTTTGTTAACACCCATGTTGATGTCAATGTCATTAACTTAGGTATTTTGTAAAGCAGGAGATGAATTAGAGCAAGGGGAAGAATCAGGATGGAGCTAGTGGAGGTAGCTATTGAGTTAGTGATTATAACACAAGAGCAATAAAAGGGTCTGAATTTGTGAAGCTGAATCTTAGCAAAGAAGGCTAAATTGTAGATATGAATTATAGGTGAATTATTTAATAGTATATTTATCAAAAGAAGGAAACAACCTCAAGTAAAAGAGTCTTTGTGTTATGTATTCTGTCATCTTCATAGTAGTAACTTATGATTTATTAAAAAATGAAATACAGTGCTTCAGATATTTTTTAAATTAAATATATATCCTTTATATTTTTCAAAATCCAATGTCATAACACATTAAATTTAGCCAATAATAGATATATTTCATATCATCTTGTTATCTCTCCTATCTGTGGCTGCCTGAACAAGGTCAGAAAAATGGAATTATCAACAGACATACTGAGGCACAAGGGAGAAATTCTCAAGGGGTACAACAGCAAGATAAATAAATACATATAACTAACGACTGCTGAGAGAAGGAAAATTAGGTAGTCTCAGGGATTATATCTTACATTGATTTTGCAAAGCAACTGTCCTGACCCCCCCCCCCAAAAAAACCCAGAAATAAAGACATCAGGTTTAATTTACTGATTTGTGCAAAATTATACATGTGTGTGTTCATAACAATAATAATAAAAAATAAGTGGCTACCTATTTCAGAGATGATATAATAGAAGGAGCTGGAGCAGGGAGACTTGGTAGGAAAGAAAAAAGAAAATGGAAGGAGAAACATGATGTCATTATATTTTAATTAAAATGTATAAAAATTGAAAAGGAACTATATATTTCTTTTCAGCATAGAGAAGCAATATATAATTCCTTAAAAGAGGCATAATTTCAAGAATCTTAGTACATTCCTATTACTTTTTCATATGTGACATGTGAAATAGTTTATAAGTATTGATATTTTTTCATCCTTTTATTACTTGGTTCCATTACATGATAGGTAATGTTCATTGTTAAACACATAATGATAGCTCATGGAGCCACAATTACACTGTGTACATTGCTTATCTTACTGTAAAAGTTATTATATAGGTACAATAATAATAATAATAATAATAATAATAATAATAATAATAATAATAGTCACACATGGTTAAGTGCCCCTGTAAGCAATCCTGTGGGAAGAAGGGCAAAAGGATTAAGAATTCAAGGGCATTCTTGGCTACATTGCCAGTTTCAGGCCAGCTGGGCTTACATACTGAGCTGTTCTTCCTAAAAACAATAAATAAATAATGTTTAAAAAGTCCATAAAGGTTCAAGGAGAATAAGAAAATGGGAGGTGTGGTGAATCTCACAAATATAAGGACAGTACTTGCTTATGGTGGCCTTTGTTTCTATGTAAGCTACTAAATCATGTGTTTGTTATGGAATGGACAGAAATTACCAAAAAAGCTTAACTGGGAAGTGATACAACTTGACTATTAGTTTTATAATTATCATCTCACATATAGTTGTGTTTTCAAATAGTAGATTAGGATCATATTTTAAAGGATGGCTTAGAAGAATGATCCATATCATAGAAGAGTCTGAAAGACTTTAAAATGATATCACTAACAGAGTCCTAAAAAATGTCAATTAGAAAATTAGCTTTTTCTTTAAAAAAATTGTTCTCTCATACCTTACACCCCAAGGCAGTTTCCCATCCCTCCAGTCCTCCCAGTCCCCCACTCACTTCCCCTCTCCCCCATATCAACTCCTTGTTGCTGGAGGGCTTCTCTCTAGGTCCCACAACCCACATATAAAATAATCACTCAGACGCTTATATTATTTACAAACTGTATGGCCGTGGCAGGCTTCTTGCTAACTGTTCTTATAACTTAAATTAACCCATTTCTATAAATCTATACCTTGCCATGTGGCTCGTGGCTTACCGGCATCTTTACATGCTGCTTGTCCTGGCAGTAGCTGGCAGTGACTCCCCCTCCTGCTTCCTCTTTCCTCAATTCTCCTCTCTCCTTGTCCTGCCTATACTTCCTGCCTGGTTACTGGCCAATCAGTGTTTTATTTATATAGAGCGATATCCACAGCAACTCCTCCTGTTTCTCTTAAAAAAAAAAGAAAGAAAGGAAGAAAGGAAGGAAGGAAGGAAGGAAGGAAGGAAGGAAGGAAGGAAGAAAGGAAGAAAGAAAGAAAGAAAGAAAGAAAGAAAGAAAGAAAGAAAGAAAGAAAGAAAGAAAGAAAGAAAGGAAGAAAGAGAGAGAAAAATACAAAAGAGCAGCCTAACAAGATACAATGAGATTGTGCACAAACCCTCACATCAAAGCTGGATGAGACAACAGGGTAGGAGAAGGTTCCAAAAGAGTTAGGGACAACCTCTACTCTCATCGGTGGGAGTTCAACAAGAACACAAAGCTTACAAGCATTATGTATGTGCAGAGGATCTAGTTCTGTAGCTGAAAGTTTCTCCAGCTTGCCTGGTCTCACCAGGTCCTGTGTTCCTCTGGCCTGGTGGTCCTTCTGCTGCTTATAAAATAATCACTCAGAAGCTTATATTAATTATAATTGCTTGACTATTAGCTCAGGCTTATTACTGACTAGCTCTTAAATTAACCCATAATTCTTACCTATGTTTAGTGGCTTGGTACCTTTTCTCAGTTCTGCCTTGTCATCTTGCTTCCTCTGTGTCTGGCTGGTGACTCCTGACTCAGTCTTCCTCCTCCCAGAATTCTCCTCTCTGCTTGCCCCACCTATACTTCCTGCCTGGCTACTGGCCAGTCAGCATTTTATTTATCAACCAATCAGAGCAACACATATTCACAGCATAAAGAATGACATCCCATAGCATAGTTCAGACCCATACAGGACCAATGTTTCTTGATTCAGCTTCTGTGAGCACTCTGAACCTGATTAGATGATGCTGTTTGCCATGCCTCATGCTTTCTTTCTCCTCTCTTGCTCCTATAGTCCTTTGCCCCCACCCACCCGGTCTTCTGTGGGGTTCCACCTGGCTCTACCTAGTGTTTGGCTCTGGGGCTCTGCATCTGCTCCCAACTGTTGCTGAATGACACCCCTCTGATGATAACTGGAGTAAGAACCCATCTATGACTATAGCAGAGTATCATTAGAAATCATTTAAATGACTTTTTTTTTTTTTTTTTTTTTTTTTTTTTGCTAATTGTGTTTGGTTCTAGCCAGGCTCTCTGGGATGTCCACCCTCTGTTTCTTGGCTATCCAGGTAATGTCAGAAGTGGTTTCCCCCTCATGGCATGAGCCTCAATTTGGACTAGTCATGGGTTAGCACAAGTTCTATGCCTCCATTGACACAGCACATCTTACATGAAGGACAGATTGTAGGTTGAAGGCTTCTCTTAGTCACTTCTATTGCTGTGAAGAGACACCACAATCATGCCAAGTCATATAAGGGAAAACATTTAATTGTAGGCTTGCTTCCAGTTTCAGAGGCATTGTCTCTTTGTTGTCATGACTGGGAGCATGGTAGCAGGCATGGCACTATTATAATGGAGAAATAGCTGAGAGCTATATCCTGATCCACAGATGCAGAGAGATTGAATCTGGCATGGGCTTTTGAAAACTCAGAGTTCATCCCAAGTAACACACATCCTCCAATAAGACCACACTTACTCAAAAAACAAAAAACAACAAAAAAAAAAAACAACAAAACAAACAAACAAAAAAAGCCCCACACCTCCCAATTACTCTATCCTTCCAAATAATGCCAGATCCTTGTGATGGAGAATTCAAACATTCATAGCCTATGGGAGGCATCACAACAGGAATTATCTGGAAAAGAGGGGATGAAAATTCCAGGAAATGATTTCTGAGGAAAAACAATTTTTGGAGTTTAACTTCAACAGAGTATTTGTAGGAAGAATGAATAACTGTAAAATTGGAAAGTAGGATCAGGAAATGCCAAGCAGCAACCTTTGAAGAAGAAACAAACATGGATGTGTGTGTGTATAAAATTATAAATAATATATATTACATATATTATATGTTATATATGATATATATATAAAGAATATAAAGACAAATCTGTGCTGAATATTAAGAGAATAAAAGGAAGTATTTACAATTTAAACATTATATTTAATTTTTAATTATTAATTATTAAACAACTTTTAATTTTTACAATGTTGGTTTTAATATTATTTTATTTATATTGACTCTCCCTTTTCAATCTTTAGAGTAAAAGACAAAATAATAAATAATCCATTCACTGTCTCTGTCTTAATTTCTCATGTTATTTTTATTCCTTATATGTACTGCTGCACACAATTATTCATGTTCTTTTTTTAATTTAATTTAATTCTATTTTACAATATAATTTAGTTCTACATATCAGCCATGGATTCCTTTGTCCCCTCTAGTCCCCCTCCCCTTTCCCCCTAGCCCACCCTCCATTCCCACCTCCTTCAGGGCAAAGCCTCCCCCGAGAATTGAGATTAAACTGTTAGACTCATTCCAGGCCAGTCCAATCCCCTTCTCCCAGAAAAGGTTAAGAGATTCTTCAGTCCCGTATCAGAAGAGCCCTCTGGTGTAGGATAGAAGGAAACCAATAAAAAGGGACCATTGTCTTCAAGATTCTAACTCTCTCCATGCTTAATCTTGATTTCTCAGAATCCTTTCTTACATGCTATATTCTCTTTAAATCCAAACTTTCCATTTTGATAACAAATAAGTTTTTGCAATAGCAATCTCGGAAGTCTCCAGAAGGAAGATGGGGCCCCAACAACTCTACCCAATCCAGAATGATACCATGGTAATCATCATCATACTACACTTCTTGCCAGAAGGTCAGACAATCTTACCCATTACTCTAAGACTTGCTGCAGAACCTACAGTTAGTCTAACTGAGATTTGACTCTCTGAGCTTTCTCACAGTACCCAACAGAGATACCATCACCCCCTAAACAGCAGGAAGCAATTCTAAGAAAATGATGCCCCTTCTCCCTAAGGTTTCATATTTCTCAGGGTTATGGATGATGGTTATAGGGTTGGGGGTAAAAGAAAATATTAGTATTTTCCAGTATTCTCCTAAAAAAAAAAAGAAAAAGGAAAAAAAGAAATGGAACAGATAGGTATGAGATATTATGATAGATTATTTTATATACTAATAAACAAATTTAGTGAAATAGCAACCTTAGATAATTTGCACTGTAATTTGCACTGTTATGGATTCTTTTTTTTTCTTCTTGTTCTTCTTTTTTCTTTTACAATACAATTGAGTTCTACATATCAACCAGGGATTCCCTTGTCCTCCCCTCTCCCCTTCCCACCAGCCTTCCCCCTATTCCACCTCCTCCAGAGCAAAGCCTCTCCTGAGGACTGAGATAAACCTGGTAGACACAGTCCAGGCAGGTCCTGTCACCTCCTGCCAGGCCTAGCCAAGCGACCCTGCATAAGATCCAGGTTTCAAACAGCCAACTCATGCAATGAGCACAGGACCCAGTCCCACTGCCTTGATGCCTCCCAAACAGATCAAGCCAATCAAGTCTCTCAACCATTCAGAAGGCCTGATCCAGTTGGGGGCCCCTCAGCCTTTGGTTCATAGTTCGTGTGTTTCCATTCCATTCCTTTGGCTGTTTGTCCTTGTGCTTAATCCAACCTTGGTCTCAATAATTCTAGCTTATATACACCCTCCTCTTTCTTGCTAATTGGACTCGCGGAGCTTCACCCAGGGCCGAGCCGTGGATGTCTGCATCCAGATTCCTCAGTCATTGGATGGGGTTTCTAGTATGACAATTAGGGCATTTGGCCATCCCATCACCAGAGTAGGTCAGTTCCGGCTGTCTCTCGACCATTGCCAGCCATCTATTGTGGGGGTATCTTTGTGGATTTCTGTGGGCCTCTCTAGCACTTTGCTTCTTCCTATTCTCATGTGGTCTTCATTTACTATGGTCTCCTATTCCTTGTTCTCCCTCTCTGTTCTTGATCCAGCTGGGATCTCCCACTCCCCCAAGGTCTCTTTCCCTTGACCCTTGCCATTCATTACCCCCACTCATGTCCAGGCTGTTCATGTAGATCTCATCCATTTCTCTGTCATCAGGCAATCCCCGTGTCTTTCTTGGGGTCCTGTTTTCCAGGTAGCCTCCCTGGTGATGTGAGTAGCAGTCCAATCATCCTTGTTCCACAACTAGTATTGTCCTTTGAGTGAGTACATACCATGTTTGACTTTCTGAGTCTGGGTTACTTCACTCAGGATGATTTTTTCTAGATCTATCCATTTGCCTGCAAACCTCATGATGTCATTGTTTTTCTCTGCTGAGTAGTATTCCATTGTGTATATGTACCACATTTTATTTATCCATTCTTTAGTTGAAGGGCATCTAGGTTGTTTCAAGGTTCTGGCTATTACAAACAATGTTGATATGAACATAGCTGAGTAAGTGCTCTTGTGGTATGATTGAGCATTCCTTGGGTATATGCCCAAGAGTGGTATAGCTGGATCTTGGAGGAGATTGATTCCCAATTTTCTAAGAAAGCGCCATATTGATTTCCAAAGTGGTTGTACATGCTTGCATTCCCACCAGCAGTGGAGGAGAGTTCCCCTAGTTCCACATCCTCTCCAGCATAAAGTGTCTTCAGTGTTTTTGATCTTAGCCATTCTGACAGGCATAAGGTGGTATCTCAGAGTTGTTTTGATTTGCATTTCCCTGATGATTAGGGATGTTGAGCAATTCCTTAAATGTCTTTCAGCCATTTGAGTTTTCTCTGTTGAGAATTCTCTTTTTAGTTCTATAGCCCATTTCTTAATTGGACTGTTGGTCGTTTTAATGTCTAATTTCTTGAGTTCCTTATATATTCTGGATATCAGCCCTCTGTCAGATGTGGGGTTTGTGAAGACCTTTTCCCATTATGTAGGCTGTTGATTTGCCTTGTTGACCGTATCCTTTGCTCTACAAAAGCTTCTCAGTTTCAAGAGGTCCCATTGTTTGTTTCTCTCAGTGTCTGTGCTACTGGTGTTATATTTAGGAAGTGATCTCCTATGCCAATGCATTCAAGACTCCTTCCTACTTTCTCTTCTAGCAAGTTTAGAGTAGCTGGATTTATGTTGAGGTCCTTGATCCACTTGGACTTAAATATTTGTGCACGGTGACAGATATGGATCTATTTGCAGCCTCCTACATGTTAATATCCAGTTATGCCAGCACCATTTGTTGAAGGTGCTTTCTTTTTTCCATTGTACATTTTTGGCTTCTTTGTCAAAAATTATATGTTCATAGGTGTGGGGATTAATGTCAAGGCCTTCAATTTGATTCCATTGGTCCACATGTCGGTTTTTATGCCAATACCAAGCTGTTTTTATTACTGTAGCTCTATAATAGAGCTTGAAGTCAGCAATCGTGATGCCTCCAGAGGTTGTTTTATTGTACAGGATTCTTTTGGCTATCCTGGGTTTTTTGTTTTTCCATATGAAGTTGAGAATTATTCTTTCCAGATCTGTGAAGAATTTTGTTGGTATTTTGATGGGGATTGCATTGAATCTGTAGATTGCTTTTGGTAAAATTGCCATTTTTACTATGTTAGTCCTGCCTATCCATGAGCATGGGAGATCTTTCCCTTTTCTGACATCTTCAATTTCTTTTTTCAGGGACTTAAAGTTCTTATCATATAGGTCCTTCACTTGCTTGATTAGTTTTACCCCAAGGTATTTTATGTCATTTGTGGCTTCTGTTCTTTTTTTTAACTTTGCATATTTTCCTTTTTTTAAGATTTTTTTTTCATTTTACATACTAATCACAGATCCCCCTCTTCCCTCTTCCTGACCCTGAAAAGAAAACATTTGGTCCCTGATAAGCATAAGAATAAACTTTCTTATAAACTTCCTTGCAGTACCAGACAGTACATGTCAAGAAGTTTTTAAAGACTTTTTTATAGACTTCAATGTTTTATTCTCTGCTACGGAGATTTCTATAGACAGTGATATTAAAAAGCATTTGGAGGGAAGTTGCTTGGTGATACAGAAGATGATATAATCTTCTGGTCTTTTAAGTAAATGAAAACTGTTTTTAGCAAGACACATTTCACAGAAAACTGATTTATTTGTTTTTCCTTTGCAAATGAACTTGTAAAGATTGAAAGCCAAAGGAATGCCTGGCTCACTACCAGGCAAAGCAGTAGGTCTTTCTCCAGTCCCTCAATTACTCATTAACAAAATTTAGTACTGTAAGAAAGAATGACTAATTTAAGAAGGATAAAATGATTAATCTGAATTTGCAGGCTTTTTGAATAATAAACATTGCAAAACAAAGTGAAAATCCTCCATTCTCCTACATAATTTCAATGCAGTGTATTGTACTCTAATAAAATGCCTTTAGGTCCTAGAGAATAAATATGATCTGAAAAAATTGGAAGCACAGACAAAGAGACATAATAAAAAGACAGCAAATCTATGTAGAAAAACTGTGTGCAAAGGGGTAAAAAGGGTACTGAATTCCACATTACTGTGAAATGATCATAAAATATGGATAAATCATTGAATGTACCTGCTCTAACCAAGAGACTGGAAAAGTTTTTTTTTTTTTTTTTTTTAAACTGGGATAACTTAGCAAGTAACAGAAAATAATCAGAATGGAACTTAGTTGGTGTGATTAGACATGATAAAGTCCCCTCTCTTCCATAAATAATGAAAGTAGAATAATCTATTGGATTAGTATTTCTAGAAAAGTGGTAGCTTCTGGTTTTGTAGGAACACATCCTAAGCTATAAACTGGTTTCAGGTAGGCTGACAGATTTACATCCAAAGGAGACCAAGGGAAAATACAGTCTTAAGCTTTCTAAAATAAATGCTCTGAGAAAAGGGAGTGCAGGAATTTCAAATACGGAAGGGATGGCTAAAGGAATGTCACAATAGGTAGAATCTAAGACCGTCATGGTACGTGAAGAATATGAAGACTCGTTATAACTTTTCTTTATTTTTTTTCTTTTTGCTCTGATAAAACATCCCCAGGAAAGGGAGAAAGGTTTTATTTTATCTCGTATTTCTAGAATATATTCCACTGTGACCGAGATGTCATGGCATCAGGCATCGAGACAGCTGGTCACATTGATTCTGCAGTTAGGAAGCAAAGGGAGATGAAGGCTTGTGCTCACCTCCCCTTTTCCTTTTTGTACAGTCCAGGATTCCAGCCTAGTGAAGGGTGCCACCGATAGTGGGTGGGTTTTCCCACCACAAGTAACATAATCAAAATAGCCCCACACAGGCATGGCCAGAGGCTCATCTCTCAGAGGATTCCAGACCTTGTGAAGTTGACAAAGCCACCAGCATGAACAAGGCATGAGGTCCTGGTGCTCACAGGTAGCACTAGGGAAACAAGGAATATTAAACTCTCAGGCTTTTCTATTTGATGGAAGGGATTTACAACTATTTCTGGCTGGAAAGCTGGGATTGGATGTGGTTTAACAACTTGGTGATTTTTTGCTATCTGTAGGGTGGGTCAGGCTTCACCCAAATTCCCCAGACTCCTGAGTTTTGTTTCTCAATAAATAGAATCCATCCTTATGAAAATGTCCCCATGTACTTCACAAAAAAGTTCACTATCATGCTTATCCTAGACTCTTCCTCACTAGATCCTTATCCTGAGCATTTTTCTCAGTCAGTAGAACCCTACCTTATGAAAGAGGTCACAGGTGCTTTGAAAACGACATGTACTTTGCAAGGGAGTTTCAATGTAGTTGTACTTTAAGCTTAATTGTGATAATTTTCATGAGGAAACTTTTTTCCAAAGTCATACTGTGATTAAATGTGTCCAAATAAATGACCTGAGATCAAACGATTGAAGCCAAAGGGACAAACCACCCTACTACCTCTGGTTTCATTGGACCTCAGGCCTTCACTCCCTGCCCCTCCTCCTGAGTCTTGTCTGGAATGAATACAGGATCATGGTTCAACCTCTCTCATCTTCACGTCTGGACCTGAGAACTGAGGAAGACAGACACGGAGGAAGTTATAGTTAATGTGACTACAGAGCAGCAACCCAAATTCCATCTTATCCTTTGCTTACTGATGCCCACTTTACATGTCTGGTTGTATTGGAGAAAGGGGGTGTGTGGGAGTTTATCTTTTGAGGTAGGAACACAGAGGTAGGAATACAATTCTATGCATGTCTTGCAGCTGGGCCACCTAAGTTGCCAAGAACAAGGGAGTTTCCACTGCAAAAAAAAAAATTGGCAATTGTAAAAGAGAGGCTTCCTGAAAACATGTGGATGTATATATAGAAGGCTCCCTCCACAAGGAATGCACAATATGAAAACATAATCCAATGGCCATAAAATTAAAGATCTGGAAGAAAGATACTGGCCAATGGGACACAGTAAATGGATGCTGGAGATAGGTTTACTATCCAGAAGATCTCCTCCCCTGCCTAGGGGGACCCTTGGGTCCTAATGAAGATTTCTTATCCATACCAAGGCCCAATGAACTCTATCCATCCAAAGTACTTTACTCCTAATGAAGCAGAGAGAAATTTCTAGCTTTGGTAGGAGGGGGTGCTGAAGGGTTTCCCTTGTGTCACAGGAGAGACTCTTGGAAAGGAAACTTCAGCTTCTAGTCAATTTTGGGAGAGCAAGTTAGCATGTAGGTCAGAGCAGTGCCCAGTGACATCAGCAGCAGTCACTTCCCTGGAAATTCTCTTGTATCCTGGGGCTCTTCTATGACGTCACTAGTGTTATGGTGACACCAACTGCCTGTGGATTATTCGTTCAGTGCCTATAGGGCTCACCCATAGTCATGTTGGCAAGGCTGAGCAGGCTATTTGGGAGGGAGAATGGAGATCATGGAAAGACCAGAGAGAGGCAGAAGAAAAATGGACTTTGGTCTCAGTGTAAAACATGGAGAAATTAATGGTTCTGGAGACGGAACAGTGATTTCTGGGCAGGCACTAGGGAGCTTCCTGGAGGAGGTGGGTTTGAGCTGGGCCTTCCAGTAATGGGGCAGAAGAGCTGGGGCCTCTGAGATGCAAACAGATTTCCCTGTTTATCATAATTCCTGAAAGTCAAGGATTCCACAATAGTTTGTCTGCCCTTAAAGCCAGGAGCTCTCAAAGGCATAGCTGTTGTGCTGGAAGCTCCTGGCTTTCATTCTTATTGTGGGGCTGGGTAAAGAGGCCATTAGAAAGAAATGGAGGGACCAGTGAGGTGTTCCCTGCTCATGGGAGGGCATCACTGCACTTCACCTCCAGTGGTTTCCTTTAGGTGCAGTGGCTGTCTGACACTAGTCACAGGGAGGGAAAAGTGCTTCTGGCCAAGACCTTTTGTCCTCAGGCTGTGCAGCGAAATTCCTCTGACCCTCATTCCCTGTCAGTGCTCCCATCGGATTCTGAGCCAGAAGATGTGGGTGTCAGGCAGTTCTCTGGTACAGCAAAGAGCTGTTAAAACCAGTGGACTAAGACAAATAGAGTCTTTTTCCTGCCAGCTCTGGGTGTCGGGGCTGTCAATTGGGTGACTTGAGTCTGGTGACCATGATCTATACCTATATGTCTTCTCTATCTACAGCCATACAAGGTAGTGACCTAGCAGGGTATCTGGGCATCTCCACAGCATCTGACTGCTTGTGGACTCTGCTGTTTTTCTCCTGATTTATGAAACCAGAGGCTTGGGTGTTCCAAAGCTGAGTTTTATCCTGTGCAACTGTGAACATGCCTGAGGAAACTGTCACTTGGGTCCCCTGAAGCATTGCTATGGGAGCAAGAGGAAATCAGCACCCATTTCTCTACAGAGCTATAGGAAAGTTGACACCCACGGCCTGAGCTTTCAGAACCAGCTAGGACAATGTCTCATCTGCCAATCACTTCCTGAACATCTTTCAGTGTGCTAGGGTTAGACTGTGATGAAGTGGTTTGCAGGGCAGAGGCAGTCCTTCAGCTGCTGCATCTCAGAATCTGTTAGAGACACCTAAACCTCTTCCATGACAGATCAGTATGATGAGTAGCAATCACATGCACTAGACTTTTGTGTATTTTCCTGGGCTGGGGACTAGACATGGAGGTGTGTTCTCTCACATTTAATTGTTCACATGCCCAAGCTATCTGAAAGCATCAGGATATAAATATTTTCTAGCTTCCCTCCTAGGTTCTGAGACTTGAAGGCAATCCTTCACACCATACCTTCTAGATTCACTGTTTTATCCTTTCTTCATCATGAACCTCTCTCTCTCTCTCTCTCTCTCTCTCTCTCTCTCTCTCTCTCTCTCTCTCTCTCTGTGTGTGTGTGTGTGTGTGTGTGTGTGTGTGTTCATGAGGACAGTTTTCTTAAAGTTTAGGGTCACCTTTCAACTAACCTCCTAAGGGATTCTGTGTAAGAAAGCTGTGAACTATGGATGGGGCAGAGTCAGAATGTTCTTCCCAAAAGGTGGCCTTTTAGAAAGAATGACATAAACTGTGAGAAATGAATGCACATGAAAACACAGGAAGGCAATCCCCTGGAATGTCTACATTATCTCTGTGGGCTGTGCTATTATTTCTCCTGGCTTCTGAGGCCTGGTTTGAGGGCTCTGAATCTAAGCCTCATCCTGCCAACTGTGAATAAGCTTGAGGAGGCTTTCCCCTGGATCACCTGAAACATATGAAGAGAAAAAGAAGAAACAAGCTGACACTGAAGACATCCTGTAGAGAGATGGGAGAGTTGACATCCACAGACGGGAGTCTTAAGCCTGAACTTTGAGAACAAGCTAGACAGAGTCTTATCTGTCAGTTCATTTCCTGACCACCCTCTATATGCCAAATGAGATGGAGCCTTGTGGAGGGCAGGTGCTGTTTCTTGTCAGCTGTATCTCAGGGTATTAGAATGACCATTAGGCCTCTTCTGCTATGGGAGAGCTGCATGATAAGAGGCATGCAGATACAATAGTGAGATCTGTGTATGTTTATCTGGGTTACCATCACTATATCTCCCAGGCTAGGGCTTTGCTCATGGAAATGTGATGTCTCACAATTGTAAAGGACAACCTGTCTGAAGTCCCAAAGACCCTACTGGCTCTGGGCCTCTATTTTGGTTGCTGGCATTTGCAGGCAATCTTCCATGCCTTGCCTTCTAGATCCACTGCTTCATCTCTAGCTGCACATGCACAAGGCATATTCATGCCCCTTTACTGAATTAGGGCTTCAATATCTGAAAATACACAGATCACCTGACAGCCCTCATCTGACCTAGTGTCCAAGGAAAACACTTTAGAGATCTGGAGAATATGCATTCCAGGATGACCAGAGGCTGGCTACTCTTTACAGTGATTGCCAGAATAAGGAGAACGGAGAGGTGAGGTTTTAATAAATCAGTATAGTACATGAACTCTAAGTCTCTCCCATTGCCTGATCTTTTCATATTCTAAGCATTAGGATATCATAACCAAATCTAGTAGAGCCACCTTTTCTAGAACATGTGAATTGTCACATGCAACTCTAGACCAAGGAATTAGGCTTTTGTTTGCTGGTTGAAGCACCTTAGCAGTGATCTACATGTTCTACCCTATGGCTATGTGCTTTGTGTGTGTGTGTGTGTGTGTGTGTGTGTGTGTGTGTGTGTGTGTGTGTGTACACGCATGTATGTTTTTTTCCACACATGATGCCTCTACATAGTACAGGCTGACCTCTTACTTCCCATTGCTCTTTTGTCAACCTTCTGATTCCAGGTTTGGGCCTTCATGTTCTTTCTAGAGTGTTTGCTTTTGTCTGAGGGACCACCTACTGACCCAGTGCTCAGGTGTCCCCAGCCTGACCTGTGAACAGCTTATCATATCTTCACTAACAGTCTTTTGGCTGAAACAAATGATTTTGAGGCTCTGAGAGTAAATGACATCACTGCATATACAATTTCTCTTTGTTTTGAAACTCACTCAGAATGTTAACAGTCACAGGATCTTCCCTAGGTGCTTGTTCACTTCAGAGGACTCATCTTTCTTTCCTTCACCCTATAACCCTGACCAAGTTTTCCATTATCCTTTATTTCCTCATCTTAGAGTGTGGATATTAGGGTGGTAAAGAGCCATTCTTGGGCAGTGTTTGGAAAGTGAGTCAACTCCCCATAGATAATATGTTTCTAATGTAGCAGAGAGCTAGATTTCTGTCTTTTGAAGGAGGAGGTGCTGAATTGTTTTTCCATTTGTCCCAGGAGAGTCTTCAGGTCATTTTAGGGAGAAATAATTGGCAGAAAGGCAAAGGCTATTCCCTATGATATCAGCAGTCCCTTCTCTGGGCATTCTATTGTATCCCAAAGAGCAGAGCCCTTGGCAACTTCTGTGATGTCACTAGTGTTGTAGCAACATCAAGTGCCCTTAAGACATTCATTCAGTGCCTATAAATTTCATGCATAGACATGTTGTCAAGACTGAGGGATCTACTTGGGAGAGAGAATGGACAGTGTGGCAAAACCAGAGAGAGGTAGAAGGAAGCTGGGCCTACGTCTCACTGTAAAACATGGAGAAATTAATGGTTTGGGGAAGATGCAGTGAGTTCAGGGAAGTGGTTGGGGGGGGGGGCTTTCTGGATGTGGTTGGGATTGAGCCTTCAAGGGCTAGGGCTCAGGACCTTCTGGGGACTAATAGACCTATCCTGCTCTGGGTTCCTAAAGAGCAGACCCAGATCAAGGATCCATGATGGTTAGTTTGGCAGAGTCAGGAATTGACAAGGTTGTACCTGCTTTGCTGGGGACCCTGTGCTTCCACTCTGACTGGGGAAGGAGTCACAGATGAATTAATGAGATTTCTATTATACCATCACTGTACTTCATCACCACTGGAGCCCCTTAAGTTGTGTGCCAGTAATAATAGGGAAAAAAGAGTATTCTGGTAAAGTATGAGGTTCTCATACTTTATATCACAACCACTAGCAGGGCAGGATCCAACAAATGCTGCTGTCCTTCAGTGACCTCTAAGTTTTCTGAATTTATAGCTGTGGGTGACACACAGGTCTCTCTCCAGTCCAGCCTGAGAGCTATTAGAGCCAAAGGACCTGGGCAGAGATTGTACCCTTCCTGCTTGCTCTGGGTTTTCTGGCTGTCAGTAAGGATGGTTTTATGAGTCTGGTGACTGTTCTACCCTTGCATGGCTTCTCCATTAATGTGAGAGTCTGAAGTATGGATAAAGTGACTGGGACATCCTGAGTGCTTGTGGACAGTAGCAATTTTCTCCTGGCTTCTGAAAGCACGTGGATGAAGGGTAGTTTTATTTTTGTTGTTGTTGTGTTGTTTTTTCTTCAATTATTAACTTCAATTTTTGATTAAAAGTTTTAGATTAAAATATACTTACATTACTTCCCCCTTCCCTATGTCATTTTGAATCCCTCACAAGTCCCCCTCACTTTCTCTAAAATTAATGGTATTATTATTATTATTATTATTATTATTATTATTAATTTTGTTTTTTCGCCACAGGGATTCTCTGTGTAGCTTTGTGCCTTTCCGGGAACTCACTTTGGAGACCAGGCTGGCCTCGAACTCACAGAGATCTGCCTGCCTCTGCCTCTGCTTCCCGAGTGCTGGGATTAAAGGCGTGCGCCACCACTGCCCGGCTATTATTATTTTTTATGTATACATATATGTTTTCTTTCTTATTTTATTTTACATACCAACCACAGATCCCCCTCCTTCCCCTCCCCACCCCATTCTCTTCCACACCTCCCTTCTACCCTCCTGATCACTCCTCCTCCCTCTCCATTCAAATGGGGTAGGTCTCCCTTGAGAATCAACAAGAATTGGCATATCAAGTTGCAGCAGGACCAAGCTCTCCCCTCCCCCCCCCATCAAGGCTGAACAAGGCATCCCACCATAGGGAATAAGTTCTAAAGAGCCAGCTTATGCATCAGGGGCAGGTCCTGCTTTCACTGCTAGGAGCCCCACAAAAGACCAAGCTACACAATTGTCACCCAGATGCAGAGGGCCTAGGTTGGTCCAATGCCAGCTCCATAGCTGTTGGTCTAAAGTCCATTTGCTCTTCCAGGCTCAGGTCAGCTATCTCTGTGTTTTTTCCTGTCATGATTTTGATGTTCCCTTGCTCATATAATCCCTCCACTCTCTCTTCAACTGGACTCCCAGAGCTAGTCCTAGTGCTTGGCTGTGGATCTCTGCTTCTGCTTCCATCAGGTTCTGGATGAAGTCTCTATGAGGTCAATAAGGGCAGTCACCAACCTGATTACAGAAGGGTAGTTCATGCACCCTCTCCATTATTGCCAGGAGTCTTACCTAGGACATTCTTGTGGTTTCCTTGGAGTTTCGCAGGGACCAGGTTTCTCCCTATTGCATTAATACCCTTTCTATCAATGTATCTTTTTTAACTCTACCCCTCTGTCCAACCCCTAACTTGGCCATCCTGTTCCCTCATGTTGCTCTCCTCACATCCTTTCCTCTCTACTCCCCTCTGCCCCCATTTTACCCAGGACATCTCTGTCTATTTCCTCTTCCCAGGGAGATCCATGCCTCCCTTTTAAGGTCCTCCTTGTTACCTAGCTTCTCTAGGGCTGTAGAGTGTAGCATGGTTATCCTTTGATTTACATCTAATATCTACTTATAAGTGATCTGGATCTGGTTTACCTCACTCAGGATGATTTTTTCTAGTTCCATTCATTTGCCTGTAAATTTCACGTTGTCCTTTTTTTCCAGTGAGTAATACTGTATTGTGTAGATACACCACATTTTCTTCAGTTGAGGGGAATCTAGGTTGTTTCAAGGTTCTGGCTATTATGAATAATGCTGCTATCAAAATAATTGAGCACATGTCCTTGTGGTATGGTTGAATATCCTTTGGGTATATGCCCAATAGTGGTATCACTGGATCTTGAGGTAGATTGAGTTCCAATTTTCTGAGAAACTGCTATGTAGCTGTACAAGTCTGCACTCCCACCAGCAATGGAGGAGTACTCCACATCTTCTTTAAAATTAGTGTTTTTGATTCTGACCATTCTGACAGGTGTAAGATGGTATCTTAGAGTAGTTTTGACTTCCATTTCCCTGATAGCTAAGGATGTTGAACACTTCCTTAAGTGTATCCTGCCTACTTGAGATTCTTCTGATGAGAACTCTGTTTAAATCCCTACCCCATTTTTAATGGGATTATTTGGGATTTTGGTGTCTAGTTTGAGTTCATTATATATTTTGGATATCAGTCCTTTGTCAGATATGGGGTTGGTGAAGATCTTTTCCCATTCTGTAGACCACAGTTTTGTCTTATTGACAGTGTCCTTTGCCTTACAGAAGCTGTTCAGTATCAGGAGGTCCCATTTATTAATTGAGAATAATAGTGTCTGTGCTATTGGTGTTTTGTACAGGAAGTCTCGTTGACAATGGGTTTAAAGCTACTTCCCACTTTCTATCAGCTTTCGTATAACTGGGTTGATGTTGAGGTCTTTGATCCACTTGGACTTGAATTTTGTGCAAGGTGAAAGATATGGATCTATTTTAATTCTTCTGTATGCCACCATCCAGTCATGAAAGTACCAATTGTTGAAAATGCTTTCTTTTTTCCATTGTATATTTTTAGCTTCTTTCTCAAAAATCAGGTGGTCACAGATGTGTGGTTTTATATCAGGGTCTTCAATTTGATCCCAATGATGTACATGTCTGTTTTTATGCCAATACCAAACTATTTTTATTAGTATAGCTGTATAGCAGAGCTTGAAGTTAGGGATGGTGATAACTCCAGAGGTTCCTTTATTGTACAGGATTATTTTAGCTATCCTTTTTTTGTTTGTTTGTTTGTTTTTCCATATGAAGGTGAGTATTGTTCTTCCTAGGTCTGTGAAGAATTGTGTTGGAATTTTGATAGACTGCATTGAATCTGTAGGTTGATTTTGGTAAGATTGCCATTTTTACTATGTTAATTTCACTGATGGATGAGCATGAGAGATCTTTCCATTTTCTGATCTCTTCTCAAATTTATTTCTTCAAAGACTTAAAATTCTTGTCATATAGTTCTTTCATATGTTTGGTTAGAGTTATCCCAAGATATTTTATATTATGTGTCGCTATTATAAAGGGTGTTGTTTCTCTGATTCCTTTCTCAGCTAATTTATTATTTGTATATAGGAGAACTATTTTTTTTGAGTTAATCTTGTATCCAGGCACCTTACTGAAGGAGGTGGATTTTTGTTTATGTGTTCTTGGATTCAGTTCCTCAGTATTTTATTGGGTATTTTTACACCAATGTTTGTGAGGAAGATTGGTCTGTAATTCTCCTTTTTGTTGCTTCTTTGTCTGATTTGAGTACTAGGGTAACTGTGGCCTCATAAAAATAATTTGTCAATATTCCTTCTGTTTTTATTATGTTGGACAATTGGAGATGTATTGGTAGTTTCTCCTCTTTGAAATTCAGATAGAATTTTGCATTGAATCCATATGACCCTACGCTTTTTTGGTTGGGAGACTTTTAATGAATTTTTCTATTTCCTTAGGGTTATAGGTCTGTTTAAATTACTTGGTCTTGATTGAATTTTGATATGTGGTACATATCAAAGCTGTCCATTTCTTTTAGATTTTCCAATTTTGTGACATTCATGTTTTTTAAGTATTACCTAATCCATAGAGTCTATTGTTATGTCCCTCTTTTCATTTCTGATTTTTTTTTATTTCAATATTCTCTCGCTGCTTTTTGGTTAGTTTGGATAAGGACTTGTCTAGCTTGTTGATTTTCTCAAAGAACCAACTCTTTGTTTAATTGATTCTTGGTTTTGTTCTTTTTGTTTCTATTTTATTGATTTGAGTCATCAATTTATTTCTTGGCATCTATTCCTTCTGGGTGAGTTTGCTTAGTTGTGTTCTAGAGCTTTTAGGTATGCTGTTAAGTCACTAGTGTGAGATGAGATTTCTCCATCTTTTTTTTTTTTTTTTTTGAGACAGGGTTTCTCTGTGTAGCTTTGTACTTTTCCTGGATCTCACTCTGTAGACCAGGCTGGCCTTGAACTCATGAAGATCCACCTGCCTCTGCCTCCTGAGTGCTGGAATTAAAGGTATGTGCCACCACCACCCAGCCCCCTCCATCTTCTTTATGTGAGCATTTAGTGCTATGAATTTTCCTCTTAGCACTGCTATTATCATTATGCCCTAAAAGAATTCATTTTCATTGAATTCTAGGAAGTCTTTAATTTCTTTCCTTATTTCTTCCTGGACTCAGAGATGGTTCATTTTAGAGTTGTTCAGTTTTCATGAGTTTGTAGTCTATCTGTAGTTTGTGTTTCTGTTGAATTTTAACTTTACCCCATGGTGGCCCAATAAGATACAAGGGGTTATTCAAATTTTTTGTGTCTATTGATATTTGCTTTATGACTTGAGTATGTGGTTAATTTAGAGAAGGTCCATGATGTGCTGAGAAGAAAGTGTATTCTTTTGTGTTTGGGTGAAATGTTCTGTAGATGTCTATTAAGTTCGTTTGTGTCATAACATCTATTAATTCCCTTTTCCTCTGTTAAGTTTCTGCCTAGCAGACATGTCCATTGGTGAGAGTGGGGTGTTTTATATGTGATTTAAGCTTTATTAATATTTCCTTTAAAAATGTGGATGCACTTGCATTTGGGACATAGGTGTTCAGAATTGAGACTTCATCTTGATCTATTTTTCCTATGATGAATATTAAATGTCTTTCTCTGTCTATCTTTTTTGATTGACTTTAGTTTAAAGTATATTTTGCTAGATATAATATCTGCATTGGCTTGCTTCTTAGGTCCATTTGATTAGAAAATCTTTTCTGAACCCTTTTCTCTGAGGTAATGTCTGTCTTTGAAGTTGATGTGTGCTTCTTGTATGCAGCAGAAGGTTGGATCTTGTTTTCATATCCATTCTGGTAGCCTGTGTTTTGAGGTCATTGATAATGTGATGTTATTGACCAGTGATTGTTAATTCCCATTAATTTTGTTTTTTATTTTAGTGGTGGTGATGGTAATGTGTCTGTTTCCATTCTTTGGGTTTTGCTGTTGTGAGGTTATCTATTGTCTAAATTTATGTGGATATAACTGAGTTCTCTGAGTTGGAGTTTTCCTTCTACTATTTTCTGTATTGCTGGATTTGTGGATATGTATTGTTTAAATCTGTTTTTTTTTAAATGAAATATCTTGTTTTTTCCATCTAGATTGATTTAAAGTTTTACTGGGTATAGTAGTCTAGGCTGACATCCAAGGTCCCTTAGTGTCTATCATCTAAAATGCCTGTCTATAAAATGCCTGTCTTTATGGCTTTTAGAGACTGAATTGAGAAGTCAGGTGTAGTACTGATAGATAATGCCTTTATATGTTAGTTGGCATATTTTCTTTGCAGCTCTTAAAATTCTTTCTTTATTCTGTGTATATAGTTTTGATTATTATGTAGGGGGGCCTTTTTTTTATTCCAGCCTATTTGCTGTACTGTAAGCTTCTTGTACCTTTATTGACACATCCTTTGTTAAGTTGGGAAAGTTTTCCTCTATGGTTTTCTGGAATATGTTTTCTGTGCCTTTGAGCTGTGATTCTTCTTCTCCTTCTTCTATCCCTATTATTCTTAGGTTTGGTCCTTTCATGGTGTCCCAGATTTCCTGGATATTTTGTGTTAGGAATTTATTGAATCTAAATTATTCTTTGACTTATGAATCTATTTCTTTTATCATATCTTCCATACTTGAGAGTCTCTCTTCCATCTCTTGTATTCTGTTGGAGACACTTGCACCAGCAGTTGCTGTTTTCTTCCTCAGATTTTCCATTTTAAGAATTCTCTGTTTGTGTTTTTTTTATTATTATTTCTATTTCAGTTTTCAAGTTTTGAACCATTTTCTTCACCTGTTTATTTTTTTCCTTGGCTTTCTTTAATAGATTTATAGATTTCTTTCAATTTTTGTTTGTCTTTTCCTCATCTTCTTTAAAGTTTTTTTTTCCTTTCCTCTTTAAGAGTCCCTATCACTCTCACAAAGTAATTTTTTAAGTTCATGTTCTTGTGTTTCAGTTGCACTGGAATGTTCAGGTTTTGCTCTTGTAGGATCATTGGGTTTTAGTGGTGCCATATTGCTCTTTAGGGTGTTGAATGTATTCACATCCTGGCATTTACTCATCTTTTCTCCCAACAGGCTTGTGCCTGTGTCTGTTTTTCCAAATGTTATGGTTAGCTCCTATGCCTATGTAGTCTGCTGTGATTGTGTGGGAGGCTGGCCATGGGGAGGGTGTTCTGATGCTTTTGGTTGTGTGGCAGAGTGGGTCTTGGTAGGACAGTGTGCAGTGGGTGGCTGAGGTGAGGATGTGGCTTGGAGGCAGGAATCTCATCTGCCTGCAGGCCTGTGGGGATTGCACCAGAGCAGTGGAATCCACCAGAGTTTGGGGAAGGGTCCAGCTGCCTTGTTGGTGTGGGGAAGTGAGGGAGAGCTCACTTTTCTTAAATTGACATTCATTATTCTATGGTAGATTTCTTTTCTTATTTTCCATGGAGAGTTGACTGAAGACAGAGAAGACTCAAATAATCTTAGTAGGAAACTGATGTATTTGGTACAAGCATCTGTTAGTAAAGTGATATGATGGCATCACAGATATTAATGGGAAGATAGATGAGCACAAAATAATCTCATAAACATTGTAACCATGTGCTGTATCTATCCATTGTTGTATTTTATAACCATCTACACATCCACCTATACATCTTCATGTGTTCTGGTAGCAATTGAACTTCTATATCATTTATTTCTTTTGATTGTTATTTATGTGATAGTATTTTAAGGAGCACTGTATGAGAAGGAGAACTAACAGACAGATGCCCATCAATTAAAACAATAGTTGGGAAAAACTCCTGAGTTACAGTGCTAGAGAAAAATGTAATGATCATGGCATTTGAGTTCCTGCCTGTGTTCTTCATTTCTCATCCATGCTCTGGATAGTTATCCAGAGCTATTTCTTTTGAAACAAAGTATGTTATTTCTAACAATCATGGCAAACTAATTCACTTAGAGTAAAGTGCATGGCAGCATGTTGCCAGAGTCAGGACTTTCTTTTCTGGGCTGTCTTTTAGTCTGTTGTTTCATGTTTTTCAAATAAGAAAGCTTGTTGATTTGTACCTACATCTTTTTTTCTTGGGTCCCAGTTACTCATGTCTTTCTACACAATAAACAACTAAAGTGACTCAAACATTAGATACACTAGGTGTTATATAAGTACATAGATGTGGAGCACATTGGAGAATGTTCATTTCAGCATTTGAAATAAATGAAATAGACAGTCTCAGTTTAGTGAAGGAGTAATAAAAATATTCAAGACACAATGTAAGTACAAAAACTGATTTTTTAAAAGTGTACTGTTTAATAGTATATTTTTCAAAGATATGTTTCAGTCTTTAAAGTTTTCTTGTCTTTATATATAGCAAACTAAAAACAAATGAATAAATTCTATAATGAGTAAAAAAAGTAAATGAATAAATTGTATAAATGTCTATATATGAATAAAACATACATATATGTGCAAATAAAAGTGATAATGACCAAATTATGGGGAACATATTTATCTTTAAAGCTGAGAATACTTAAAACTGATAGTATAAAACTAAGTATCAATTATAAATTTTCTATTTTGATTTCTACACTGAAATAAGTTATCTTTATTCTACATTCAGAAATTACACTAATGGATATCTACTCATACACATGGGCATTTGAATATAACCTAATGGAAAAATTTCTACATGACATGGGAAAGTTATGAAAGAAGATTGAGAGATGATTAGATTGAATTAAACTAAGAATTAATGCAAAACAAGTAGGTGCAGAGTCATTGCCCTTTAGCTTCTGTGATCTGTTATTGATCAATGAGCAGAGGGTCAAGGAAGGGTGAAGGAGAAGACTGCAATCAGTCAAGGCAGGTCTTGTATTTACTGCCAAAAATACAAGTTTGTTTGCAGGTTCTTGTTTAGAAATTTGTGTTAGTAATTGAAATTATGTATGCATAATATGTATAATTTAGAATATATCATGGTAGTAGGGATTGAAGCTAGAGTTTTATACCTGGGCATAAATAGTTTACCATTACTTAAATCACCGCTTCTTTTTACTCCCTTTTGTTTGTTTGTTTCAGACAGAATCTCACTAAGCTATACAAACTGGACTTGAAACAACTGTGTATACCAGACTGAACTTAAATCTGTAATCCTCTTACACCAGCAACCTAAGTAGTTGTAAAATTATTTTATTATTTTTCTGCAGCATAAATAAATCATGAGATTGATTCATTTGGTTAACCTATGGAGGTTTGTGCTAGAGAAATTCTTTAAAACAAAATATTTGAACACCTGTTTTCATAGGGGAGCAATAAATAAATTGACTATTGTGTGAGACTGTGTAAAAGTACAACTAGAAATAAAAATTTCGTGTAAATATGCCAAGTTATGCTGGAATTTAATTAGAATTTTCAGATAAATATTAAATCGACAATCCATTATTTGGTATTTCATAAAAAATAACTCTACTGGACAGTTTATGAAAAGGAAAGTTAAGATTAAAGCAAGATGGTTTATGCTCTCATGTAATTTCTACTTTAGTAACATAGCTTTAGCAGAAATAAAAATATGCTGTTACTTTATGTAATGTATGCTATCATTATTACTAATAGACAGTAGTGGCTATATTCTATGTACCATCTATGCAATCTTATAGGAACAACATTTGAATGCTTTATGATTTCTCTATGACTCTGTAAATTATCTTGTATAAAACATAGAAAATTGAGTGACAAATAATATATTTATAAATGGGATTTTGACTGTCTGTGACCTTAATTTTGTCCCCTCACCTTTTGATTTCCAAGTTAACAATAGAAGACTTTATTTAGTGTTCTGACAGAAGATATTAGTTAGCCTCCCTTGGGAAAGTTTGAAATCCACATTGTTAAATAACATAAGAATTAACTTGCTGCACATGTAGTGATAGCAAATAAGAAATGAGTGTGGCCTGGTCTACTTTTGGGGATCCTGACACTGTAAGTGATTTGATGGTTTGCTAGGAATCTAAATATATAAAGTTATGCTCATGAAGAGGTTTGATTTATATGAAAATCTGAAAGTCGTTCTTTTTATTTTGACTAGAAATGGCATTGTCATGAAAACGTATCAGTGACTGTGTATAAGAGGGAATTTCTAGAAATGACTAACTTATGAGGGAGACCCATCCTGAATTTGAATCACACCATCTCAGAGGCTAAGATCCAGACTGAAAAAAGGAAAAGCTGAGAACTACTCTTCTCCTCTGGGCTTTACACAGCATGAGCAATGTGCAATTCAGCATTGCTGGGCTATATTTCCCTGGACTGTGAGTCAAAATAAAAATTCTTCATTATTGTCTCTTTTTCCTTGTTCTCCCTCTCTGTTCTTCATCCAGTTGGGATCTCCCACTCCCCTAAGCTCTCTTTCCCTTGACCCTTTAATCATTATCCCACCCCCACTCCCAGTTTGCTAATGTAGATCTCATCCATTACTCTGTCCTTGGGTGATCCTTGTGTCTTTCTTAGGGTCCTCTCTACTAGGTAGGCTCCCTGGAGTTGTGATGCTTTGTTTTACATCTAGTAACCTCCTATGAGTGAGTACATACTGCTGTGGGATGTTCTGTATGGCAAATGTGTTGCGCTGATTTGTTAGTAAATAAAACACTGATTGGCCAGTAGTCAGGCAGGAGGAAGTATAGGCAGGACAAGGAGGAGAAGAATTCTGGAAAGTGGAAGGCTGAGTCAGAGACACTGCCAGCTGCCACCATGACAAGCCACATGTGAAGATGCTGGTAAGCCATGAGCCACGTGGCAAGGTATAGATTTATAGAAATGGGTTAATTTAAGATATAAGAACAGTTAGCAAGAAGCCTGCCATGGCCATACAGTTTGTAAGCAATATAAGTCATATAAGTCTCTGTGTTTACTTGGTTGGGTCTGAGCGGCTGTGGGACTGGTGGGTGAGAAAGATTTGTCCTGACTGTAGGCCAGGCAGGAAAACTCTAGCTACAACATACCATGTTTTTCTTTTTGAGTCTGGGTTACCTCACTCAGGATGATTTTTTTCTAGGTCCATCTATTTGCCTGCAAACCTCATGATGTCATTGTTTTTCTCTGCTGAGTAGTACTCCTTTGAGTATATATACCACATTTTATTTATCCATTCTTCAGTTGGAGGGCATCTAGGTTGTTTCCAGGTTCTGGCTATTACAAATAATGCTGCTATGAACATACCTGAGCATGTGCCCTTGTGGTATGATTGAGTATTCCTTGGGAATATGCCCAAGACTGTTATAGCTGGGTCTTGGGGAAGATTGATTCTCAGTTTTCTAAGAAAGTGCCATATTGATTTCCAAAGTGGCTGTACAAGCCTGTATTCACACCAACAGTGGAGGAGAGTTCCCCTTGCTCCACATCCTCTCCAGCATAAGCTGTCTTCAGTGCTTTTGATCTTAGCCATTATGACAGGTGTAAGGTGATATTGCAGAGTCATTTTGATTTGCATTTCCCTGATTGCAAGGAAAAAGAGACCATGATAAATGAAGACCCCATGGAAATAGGAAGAAGCAAAGTGCTAGAGAGGTCCACAGAAATCCACAAAGATACCTCCACAATAGACTACTGGCAATGGTCGAGAGAAAGTCCAAACTGATCTCCTCTGGTGATCAGATGGCCAAACACCCTAACTGTCGTGCTAGAACTCTCATCCAATGATAGATGGAAGCAGATGCAGAGATCCACGGCCATGCCCCAGGTGGAGCTCCTGGAGTCCAATCGGTGAGAAAGAGGAGGGATTGTATGAGTGAGAATTTTTGAGACCATGATTGGAAAAAAAAAACACAGGGACAAGTAGCCAAACTAGTGCAAACACATGAACTATGAACCAATAGCTGAGGAGCCCCTAACTAAATCAGACCCTCTGGATAAGTGAGACAGTTGATTAACTTGAACTGTGTGAGAGGCCCCCAGGCTGTGGGACCGGGACCTGTCCTTAGTTCATGTGCTGGCTGTTTGGAACCTGGGGCCTATGCAGGGACACTTTGCTCAGCCTGGGCAAAGGGAGGAGGGGACTGGACCTACCTTGATTGAATCTACCAGGCTGAGCTGAATCTCCAGGAGAGTCCTTGCCCTGGAGGAGATGAGAATGGAGTGTGGGCTGGGGGGAAGAAGGGGGGGGGCTAGAGGAGAGAGATCAGGGGAATCTATGACTGATATGTAAAATTAAATTAAATTATAAAATAAATTAAAAAATTTTTCATTATTTGTTTCCTCTCAAGTATTTCACCAGAGCACCAAGAAATATAATATAGTTTTTTTTTCTAAGAATAAATTTGTGTAAGCTGGGAAGTGGTTGCAGAGGCTTTTAATCCTAGCACTCAGAAGGCAGAGGCAGGTGAAGAAGCCTAGTCTACAAATGAGTTCCAGGACAGCAAGGACAGTTACACAGAGAGACTTTGTCTCAAAAACAAACAAAGGATAACCAGACTGCAACTCACAACTCCAGGGAGGCTACCTAGTAAAGAGGACCCTAAGAAAAACACAGGGATCACCCAAGGACAGAGAAGTGGATGAGATCTACATGATCAAACTGGGAGTGGGGGTGGGGTAATGGAGGGCAAGGGTCAGGGGGAAGAGAGCTTAGGGAGAGGGAGGTCCCAGCTGAATCAGGAGCAGTGTGGGAGAACTGAGAGGAGACACCATGGTGAATGAAGATCCCAGGGGATAGGAATAAGCAGAGTGCTAGAGAGGTCCCCAGAAATCCACAGATACCTCCACTGTAGAGTACTGGCAATGGTCGAGAGAGTGCCTGAGCTGACCTGCTCTGGTGATTGGATGGCCAAACACCCTGGCTGTCATGATAGAACTCTCATCCAGTGACTGATGGAAGCAGATTCAGAGATCCATGGCCAAGCCCCAGGTAGAGCTCCGGAGTCCAATCGGGGAAAAAGAGGAGGGATTGTATAAGGGAGAGATATTGAGACTATGATTGGAAAAAACACAGGGACATATAGCCAAACTAGTGGAAACATATGAATTGTGAACCAATGGCTGAGCAGTCCCCATTGAACTGGACCAGGGCCTCTGGATAAGTGGTTAGCTTGATTGTTGATTAGCTTGAACTGTTTGGGAGGCCCCCAGGCAGTGGAGCCAGGACCTGTCCTTGGTTCATGAGCTGGCCTTTTGGAGCCTGGGGCCTATGCTGGGACACTTTGCTCAGCCTTGGTGTAGGGAGAAGAGGCCTGGCCCTGCCTTGGTTAAGTCTACCAGGCTGGGCTGACTCCCTAGGGGAGACCTTGCCTTGGAGGAGGTAGGACTAAGGGGTGGATTGGGGGGAGGGCTGAGGGGTGGGAGGAGGGAGAATAGGGGAATCCGTGGCTGATATATGAAATTAAGTTAATTATAAAATAAAAATATAAAAAAACAAAAACAAAAAACAAAAAGGAATAAATTTGTGATATAATTTATTAGATGATTTTGAGAGATTTCTTATTTTTTAAAAATTATTCTAGAGAAAGTCTGATACTCTATGACAGAGAGTCACTTGTTTATATTAACTGTGCTACATGGCAGGACCCGTGCCCAGGTTTAGTTGGCCAACACGAAATTTACTCCATACTTTCTTGTGAAATATGTTCTGTCTTTTCTTTTTTTTTAGGCTTGTATTCTTCTTACACTTGTTTGTTTTGATTTTATTTTTGTGATGTATTTTTATCTTCTTTTTTGAGAGAGAGAGCATTAAGTTTGGTGGGTAGAAGGTAATGAGCAGCTGGCAGGTGGATGAGGGGAAACCATAATCAGAATATATTGTAGGAAAAAAATCTCAAGAGCAAGATTTATAAATACTGGAGAATTAGTGAACAAAACTCATTTATTGATATCTTCATTTCTGTGTTCAATTTGATAATAATTCAGATATCCAAATGTTCCTTGGAAAAAACAAGTCAGTGTGGATTTTTCTGACAAAGTTCAATTATAATTATTGTTATAATGTTTTCTTTAATTCTGTCTCTTGTTCTTATTAGAACTGTTGCTCCTTTTACTAGGCTATTAGCCTCAATCTAGGTATTTTAACTAAGTGAAACTAGTATAAACAAATATTAAACTGACTAAATATGTTTTTAATTTATATTAAGATAAAAAATAAATAAGCACAGTATGTTTTAATTTAAGTAAAATTAATTGAATGATGCTTTGAAGAAAGAAAAAAGATGGGAAAAGCTGTGGATCAAAACAGATGGAGAGTAAATTCACAGGTCCCCTCTACAACCCCTGAGAGTCACAGGTGCTGACACCTTTCAAGGGAGATAGCAGATCAAAAAGTAATTAAAATTTCAGTATTAAAAACTGCCCATCCTTATTTCTGTTGTGGAAGAAATTGAAGTTGTACAGGCTCAATACCAGAAAAGAAGGGTGTCTTTTAGCATTTAATAATGCTTATTTTATGTTAAATATTATAATGAATTTAGTGCACTAACTTGATGTACACAATATGATTTGAAGAAAGGTGAATTAAAATATGGATCTACACTATTTGTTTTGAATAAATGCAATGTGAGTGCTGATAAGGTTTTCATATTTCTACATTATAGTGTGATTCTTCTCTAAGAATATTTCTTACATGGTTTTCCAATAATGCTGCAAAGTTTGTTCAGATGTTTTCAGTATGATCAATGACTATTACATAAAAAAATGAATATTTGCAAATGTTTTATATCAGTGTTAGTGTAGACATTCACTTTTGAATTCTAACCTTATTCTAAAGGTTATTCTAACATTTTACAAATCTAATTCAAAAATTTTAAAAATCATAGAATTCATTCTCAAAATTGCATTTTTTGGCTAGCTAACCTAAGCCAATCTTATTTGTTAATAACAGTCACTAAAATACCAAGTTTTATTTTCCTTTTTGTTTTTTATTCTTTTTGTATTGACATATTCCTAGACATAAGCATTTAAATCATGGCCTCCAGATTCAAGAGCAAAGTAGCAACTAAAAATTATGATACAATTATCCTAGTGAAGGAGGGAAATCAAAGATACAAAATGATTTCTAAGTTTTCAGACATAAAGACAACCATAATGAAAAAGAGAATATGAAAACTAGGGGGAGTGTTCTTCAGAACTCCAACTGTAAGAATTAGTGTAAAATGATTGATTAGTGTACAAATTAACTAAAAATATCTCTGAGTAAATATAATAAAAAGAAAATTATGATGAAAGAAAAGAAAGAGAAGTATAAAATTTTTCATGGATTTAATAGGTGGCTTATTTTCTGTATTCAATAAACAGAAAAAAAAGAGTCAGGAAAGGTTTGCTAACCATAATGGAAATATTCAACGGAAATGGTGTTTCTATAGATTAAAGATTCTAAAGTTAAGACATACATGGAAGAACACTCTTCTATGGAGTTTTTATGTTTTTATAAAATAGAAAATATTTAAAAAAAATTAACAGCTCCCAAGCCAATAACCAAACCAAACAGAACAGATTTTTTTCAAGCAAACGAAGTCCAGCTTAAGAAGTGCATTAGAAGCCGGGCGGTGGTGGCGCACGCCTTTAATCCCAGCACTCAGGAGGCAGAGGCAGGCGGATCTCTGTGAGTTCGAGGCCAGCCTGGTCTCCAAAGCGAGTTCCAGGAAAGGCGCAAAGCTACACCGAGAAACCCTGTCTCGAAAAAAACCAAAAAAAAAAAAAAAAAAAAAAAAAGTGCATTAGATCACAGGGCTGGAGAAGCAAGACTTCCACATTTCTCTTATATGTTGTATTTTGAATTATAACCACTCACTAACCCACCAATAACATAGAATAACATAAGCACTTACCAAAACTATAAGGATCTCCCTATAATCTGCTTCTCAGTAACCATAAGCATGTTTCAAAGGATGAGGATGTGCAAAGCTGAGATTGCTTTGAAGGGATCTCAGGATAGTTGGCTCACAGGAGGAATAGGGGAGGCACTAGGTGGAGGCCAGAAATAGAAGCTGCACTGGAAACAAAAGTGAAATTTCAAATGAGGAACTGTGCTGTGTAAGTAATTAAGAGTCAATGAAAGATCCCCAACATTCCACTAAATTTGTTCAATGTATAAGATAATAAAAGAAACTGTGTGCATGTGTAGTAGTATATTTTACCAAAGACATACTAACATGAAGGTGTCTTCCAGGCAGGCCTGAAGAATGAGGGACGGCATAAGAGAACCCCCATGTTTACCATTGTAGGCTAGATGCTCATCATTAGTTCTCAAAGATCATTAACACTTATTTGTACCATTTCAAAACATGAGGCATTTGTTGAAGAATGCTTAAATGGAAAAAACGTCTTTGATATATAGGCTGCTGGGATGGTATGCTAGTACAGGTAAATCAGTAAATACCTTTGTTTCTTGTAATTTCTTAAATATTCTCCTACGTTATGAGCTACTTGTATTGAATAGTACCTATTTTTGTTTATTTTAGAAAATATTTAGACATATTTCTTTGAAATTCTAATATAATGGGTAAGTATTTGAGAGTTTTAATATTTACCTTGCATGTGGGTATGGAATATGCATAACCTAGGTGTATGACTCCAGCATTAACAACAGCTGTCTTTCCTGTCTCATTCTTTCTTTTTTCACCTGTCATAAGAGATCTTTAGTATATTTTTAATATATTTTTCTTTCATATATGGCATCCTAATCATGGTTTCCCCTCCATCACCTCCTACCAGATCCCGCTAAACACCTCCCCTTTCACCCAGATCCACTTCCCCGTTTCCCTTCAGAAAAAAAGCAGGGCTCCCAGTGTTACCAACCAAACACATCATAGCAAGTCACAGTAAGGCTAAGGCACAGACCCAAGGCTGGAGGAGGCAAGCAAGTAGGAGGAAAAGGCACTCAAGATCAGGCAAAATAGTCACAGACTCTCCTCATTCCAACTATTAAGAGTCCCACAAGAACACCAAGCTACACAACCCTATCATGTAAGCTGAGGATGTAGTTCAGACCCATACAGGCTCCATGATTGTTTCTTCAGTCTCTGTGATCCCCTTTGAGCTCTCCTAAGTTGATTCTGTGAGATGTGTCCTCACAGTGTCCCGGAACTTTCTGGCACCTACAATACTCCCCCAAGCTCTGACTAATATTCAGCTGTGGGTATGGGCACCTGCTACCTTCAGTTGCTGGATGAAGCCTCTCTGATTCTGTTTGCATTATATTTAGAGACAAGTTCTGTCAATACACCTGGAGATGGCCATGTTTCTAGACTGACTACTCAGTACCTTCCCAGAATCTACCTGACTTCCCACCACCTGACTCCTAGTACTGGTATTATAGGTTAAACATGCCTGGCATGAATGTCTACATGTTTGCTAATACAAAAATTCAAGTATTCATGTTGGTATAGTAAGCATTTTCCCAACAAGCCTATCCCAGAGCCCCCCCACCCCCAAACCAATTCTGTTTTAAACAACAGAATATCTGCCCCAATGTAACATTAAAGTTATATATTTAGTGAAATAAGACAATCATGTTTTCTCTTGTTTTGTCTCTTTCTCACTCAGCTTTTGAATTTATTATTCACTTGGTTTGATGGATTCTATTTGCTATTTAACATCATCTCACCTCAGCCTATGTATTTCACATTTTCTAAAATATTCTTCTTGATATATTATTGATAGCCTGCCATGCTTTTTCTGTAACTATTTGGAAATCCTTCAGCTTTGTCTTTACACAGATTTAAGTCGCATGCATCTATAAAGATTAATAATTATTTAGCTTTATTATTTATATTTCAGGTTACTATTAATTGTGTAAAATATTGGGTTATCATTTTATAATTTCATTGTAGTTTTGCATTGGTCACATTTTATGGCTTCTAGCACATTGGCTTCTAGTTAGTAGTCTTCTGAAACTATACAATTTGCCATTGTTACTCTTTTTTCTGCCAAATATGGAAAGAAGATGTTTGTTTGTTTTTCCCTGTCAACCCCTAGAGTTTCTAGGCTTCAGCTTGAAGCATACAGGCACCAAAACAACACAGAGAAACCCTGTCTCCAAAACAAACAAACAAAAAAGTATGAAAGCTGTTAGCCTAAAAATTCTGAAAATCCAATCACATTGCTTGGCTAATTCCCATATGTGAATCTGCTGAGTACTATAAAACTCATATCATGGTGGGTGTTCCAAAGTGGATGGAGCAATTGACATCAATGTATAGTACCTCTTTTCTTTTTTTTAATTTTCTTTATAGAAATGGATAAAAATTTAAATCAACCTCTTGATCAGAATATGACTATTGTAGTGTTAAAACTTGGGACCTGGGAGCAAGTGTAGCTATAATGAAGTAATTAATCACCTGTGTGACCTTGACTAAGGCACTTATATGCCTCACTTTCTTTATTAATAGGGTGTGGATAATGACTTTTGCCTACATTATGGAGGCAGTATACAACTTAGCACCATCAGGTAATGTGATTAGATTAGGGTTTGTAGCACAAATTACAAACATTAGCTTACAAAATCTATATCATGTGGGGATTCTGATTGCGTATTATTCGGGTTTTTAATCTTTGGTTGCTCTATGTTCTTCACATCTTGATTTAAATATCATTTTCTCAGTATTTCTCTCACTGACAACCCTTTAAAAACATATTTCTTCTATACTCTATTTCTTCTGTCAATTTCATTTTTCTCCTTAGGATTTAAGACCTCCTAGAATAAAGGAGGTCTTTATTCTATGTCATGAAGGCATTCATACTAGGAAAGTCATTGCTGCACGTTCATTGTGACAAAATGCCACCAATTCTGAAAATATTGTAATTTAATTTTATTATTGTCTTCCTATAAAGAAGAAGTAGAAACCAAAGGGTCAAGAAATTGTTTCTGATACGATTGAATTAGAGATAAATTAAATTTTTAAACTGGCTTTGGATTGCAGCAGAAACACAAAGCAATCATCCTAGGAACTGCATGTCTACTGGTACTTAGACACTGGCTTCTTCTTGTTTGTAGATACACAAAATGATCACATTACACATATTATTTTCATTTTAGTTGTGTTTTGTTTCCATTGATAACTGTTGCATAATCACTACATACAAAGCTGTACTATACTATCAGTCACACTTTATTCGGTGCTTTGAAAGGGGCTCTCTTCCTGGGATTATTGCAGAGTGAGCTGCAGCTGTTGAAGCAAGGTATTTAAGATGGAAAACGGTGCCACTCAACAGTAAAATGAACTATGCAGACCAAGATTAAGTGACAACTGGAACAGGTTGAAGGACTTCCATCTCTTAGCATTATTTTTCATAGAAGGTGAAATTTGGGAATAGTAACTCTTTTGTCATTTGTAGCCCACAGCTCATAGTTTTTAAACTACTCTGTACCTCCCAATGGCCATCACATTACCGTGATATGCTAGTGTACAGGATCACAAAAGCTGCTTCCCAATTCCCATGTAATTTATTTTTTTTGGTAACATCCTTACCTTGTATTTACAAAGTCACATATTATGCTTGTATTTCACACTTACCCTAGATCCCTTCCCATCTATTTGTGTTACCTACTGTATCTGCAGTGATCTGTGCATGTTTACTCTCCTTGCCCACTCTAATTGACACTTGGACCTAGTCCTGAGAGTGAGCATTAACCTTTTCTTGAGAGTAGATAATTCCTTATATTAGAGTCTCAAATGAAGACAATCCAAATGAACATCACCAAAATTACCAACAAGTGAATTTCACTACAGACAGAGCCCATTAAAGAGTATAGCTATAAAATAAGTGCAGGAAGTCTGTAAGGCCTTTCCTCATCATCATTTATTCCCATTTCTCTGACTGAAAACAAAAGTCACTTCCATCCTCTTGTGTGGCAGATGTCTTAATCTGAAAAAAAAAATTTCCTGCCTTAACATAGGGTTAATAAATAAATATTTGGGTACTGGTACTATATTAGACTCCAAAACATTTTCACCTAAAAAATAACTGCCATTCTCTGGTGGCAGTGCAGACAATGGACATCAACACGACTCTCTACTGCAGCTTGGACCATGGACATCAACATCACCGTAAGGCATAGGGAAATTTATATTCTGTGTTGCTTTCTGAAGGCATGTTGATATCCATGGGACCAATTACCATCAACTATCCTGCTGAGGTCCATGGAATGTGCTGCCACTGGAGTCCAGGCAGATTAGGGTGGTTCACATGGTTGCCACATACCATGTGAACTCCATGATCCATTTTCTTTATGACTGTTAAAGACATGGAAGCTTTTTCTGTAGTGGTATAAATGACTGCAGAAATTACAGTTAAGAAAGAGAAATATAAAAGGCTTCTGTGACAACCACTGCCCCCATGGAACAAAAGTAACAACCTAGCCAGGAAACAATATAAAAGAATTCTTTAAAATGGTGATAAAGATGCTGAAGTGAAGTTCTCCACAATAGAGGGCTACTGGCAGGGAAGGGAGTATGGAAAGACTCACTTTTCTTTAAGGGGCTGGCCACTGGAAGCTTGACCATGCTCCAGGGAGTATATGGACGACACGAGTTGGACATGATTTTTTTTTTAGACATTTTTAAAGATTTATTATGTATACAATGTCCTGACTGCTTGCTTGCCTGCCTGCATGCCAGGCTCCTGGGAAATAAACTTAGGTCTTAACCTCTGAGCCATCTCTCCAGCCCGGGGCCCAAGTCATGCCAGGCAAGGGATGGACACTCATGGAGATCCTTTTTCTAATTTTGAACTTTTTTTGAGGGGAGACCCCAGGAGTCAGCGAATAGACCTGGGATGACTGAGAAGCAAGGGTGATCAAGGTGCATTATGTAAAATTTCCAAGTAATCAATAAAAATATTACGTTAAACAATTATGCAGTTTTTTTTTCTCAGGTTGCTGAGAATTCTGAAATGATCAGAAAAATTGTGAATTTGCATGCAATGATCATATGGCAAGTTTAAATATATAAATACCAGTGACAACATTGTGTATTATTATATCATTATATGCAACAAACTACACCCAAGAAATTTAGACTTTTCTCCATTAGAATTTTAAATAATGAGACTTTTATCTTTTTTTCTAGAATTCTAATCAGCATTGTAAAATGAAAAGTAAAAAGCAGCTAAGACACACATAATTATCTTAAGGTACTAAAAAGAAATTGTAGCTTAAATATCTCAAGACACTTCATTTATTTTAGGAAAAGGTTTAGCTTCATCTTTATCAGCCACTTCATAAACTGTGTGCTTCATCACTATTAAAACTTTTAACAATAAAAAAGCTTATTTGACTTTCTACCATTTTATCTAATTTTTTCTTTTTGTTGCTTTTTCATGAACTATAAAATATGATATAATATTTGTAAGAGGCTGTTATGGTATTGCTATATAAAATAAGTATTTGAATACTGTGGCTTTATGTAGTTGGAAGTTTGTGTGAAAGAAAAAGAAACAAAACAAATTTATGAAACAATATTTCCACTTTACAAAATGTTCCATCTATTTTATTCTTAGAAATGCATCTGTTACTTTAGATTTTTTAAAATATTTTATACACTTTGGAAACTATAATCCCCAGTAGTTAAGTAGCATGCCTGAATGTAACAATGCTATTTCACTATTATGTACAATTGGTTAAGGATTGTAGTGCAAATATTCTTTTCTTTTATAATTTGCAAAACATAACTTAACCTGTGCAGACAAACCAAACCTTAGCTCACTAGGCACCCTCATTTACCTAGTGTCCTAAAAGCAGGAATGTTCTCTGCTCTTTGTACTTCTCTAATAAATCATTGCCCAAAGTTTTCTGGCAGATGTTTATTAAGAGCAAAAGGCTTCACTTTTGCTTAAGACTAACAGAAGTGAAACATCCCAAGTAACAACAAAGAGCAAAATTAGATTTTATAAGTCAACTACCCCCCCAAACCATATCTTAGTCCACAGCTGTGTGTGGGGGGCGGTAAATTTAGAGTTTGCAACTTTTACAGGAAACTGTCACTTATTAAAAATTGATTTATAGACTTTCTGCTTGATTCATTTCACATTTCAATATAGTTCTTTCATTAACAACATTTTTTTTGATTTTAAAACTAAATTGATATCCTGAGGCATAGGGAGTCTGAGGTTAGCCTGCGTTATCTCAAATACTTTTTCCTAAATACACAATCTGTACTAAGCATTACTCTATTAAAGACTCTGCCTTATGAAATGATTAAATGATTGTAATCAGTGGCCCTCTGCACAAGCAATCAGTTATGTGGCTTGGTCTGCTTAGTCAAATATTAAGAGTTCATGCATGTGATAAATACAGATGTTAGAAAGTGATTTGATGGGAAGGGATCCAAAAAATTAATTGTCATAATGTTCTTGCTGGAGGCCACAAATACCAGACAAGAGTATTCTTCTGTGTAGCTTTATGCCTTTCCTGGAACTCACTTGGTAGCCCAGGCTGGCCTCAAACTCACAGAGGTCCACCTGCCTCTGCTTCACGAGTGCTGGGATTAAAGGTGTGTGCCACCACTGCCTGGCAAGAGTATTCTTATTGCTGGTTCCTTGTTAGCTCCTTTAATTGGCTTGGAGCTTATATGAAACTGAGAGAAGGAACCTCCACACCTGTTTGGACCAACTGGACTGACTAACTCCCCTCTGCCCTGTGTCTGAACCAAATTTCTGCCTTTATTCAAACTATTATTCATGTTATATAGCTTCTCAGGTCCTTTCTGAGATCTAAATCAACCTCTGTATAAATATCTTATATAAATGATAAGTATTTTCATGTAATCAGGTCACTCACTAAGTTATACTTTATCTCCAAATCATTAATCATATGTAACAAAATATAAATGTTACTTATATGTCATATTTGCTATCTCACTGAAGATGTCTCTATTCTCTGGCTCTTATAATCATTCCTTTCTCTCCCATATATTTTCTGTGCTTCATACACATGGTTTTGCTTAAGATATACAAATTGAGGTTGGACACTCTATGGTTAGCTATTCTTGGGAGCTTAACTAGTTGTATATTTTTGTTATGGCCCTTCTCTGCTGAAAATGAAGCTTTTCAATGATCTGGCACTTGAACAAGCCCTGAAAAATGAGAACACCAATACAAATGTAAAAGGAAATATTTCACAAGACCTAACCTTCTATGAAGAGCTTCATGCAATAATGGTTCCTGAGAAAGAAAAAAATCAGACTTCACCAGGGATGAAATCCATGTTATGCTACCCAAATCCTAATGGCCAACTCTAAACAAATATGCATATTCTATTCCCTCCCTCTCTCCCTCCTTCCCTCCCTCCCTCCTTCCCTCCCTCCCTCCTTTCCTCTCTCTCTGTCTCTCTGTCTCTGTCTCTGTCTCTGTCTCTCTCTCTCTCTCTCTGTCTCTCTTATCTCTCCCTCTGTGTGTGTGTATGTGTGTAGAAAGAGAGTTAACAATAATAAATAATAGGCCATGAATTAATAGAGAGTATAAATGGGAAAAATAAGAGAATAATAGATGGAGGAGAGGTGTGGGGGGAAATGATGATATAAGTATCGTATCCATAAATGAAATTCTCAAAAATTAAAGAAGTAACAATGTAAATGTTGCATATAGTATTGAATTATTTCAACAACAATAAAAATCAGCATATGCTCTATTCAATGTACTATTTAGCCCAGATAATCAAAAAATGGTTACAAGAAGAGACAGACTTTTAAGGTATATAGTTGTATGTGTGTCAGTGTGCATGTATGTATGTATATGCACATGCATCATGTTTGTTCTATGTGCCTCTCTTCAGTGGTTTAGCCATTGAATTCTCTCTTCTAGGTATTGATGCAGTCTTGGTATCAGGCATTATGCCTTCTCATTGTCTCATTACCATAGCTTAGCTCCTCTAACCTTCCTACCCCTAACATCTAGTCTTTCCTCTTCTGTTAAACTTTTCTCATTACTCTGAGTCTCATTCCTTTCTCTGAGAAAGTGTGAGAATGGATTCTAGCCCTAGTCTACTCATTTCAGTATTGATATCCTTCAGGCTATTCTGAAACTGAAATTATTCATAGTACTTTTGGCCTCTTGGTCTTTCCTCGTTATTAGATAGTCTGTCAGAAGTAAAAGTGTAGAGAGAAGAAGCAGGAAAGAAAATCTCTACTTTTCCAACTTCTAAGATACATTCCTCTGCTTTGTCTAGATTTAAAAAAAAAAGTTGAAATTATATAGAAAGCACATCAAAATAAAAACAAGTAGCCCTGAATTTATTCTCAAACATACACACTTTACATTGGTGAGTTCTGATTTTCACTATCTTCTTTGAAGTTTGTGCTCTCAAAAGCTAACAAGATATTTTTAATGAGAATAATATTTTAAAACTAACAAGATATTATAATGAGAATAATATTTTAATAATATTTAAAAATGTAGATATCTAGATAGCCAGTATTTTCACAAAAATGAAAATACTTTTTATTATTGGTTGTATAAAGTTTCCAGGCAAAATCTCTATTAATATAGTTATGTATCTTTAAAAATGTGTATTATAAATCACATTCTGGACTGATCAATTATAACCTAACCCTTTAATGGATGTAAAATAATTCAATTAATTGTATTATTTATTTCATCACTTGCACTAAAATTTATTTAAAGTGTACATAACAAATTTTTCAAATCATCAAACTGAATCTTTGAGCAATGAACATCAGGTTCATTTTCTCAGTATTTGAATCCCACCCTCAAGTAATGAATTTCATAATTAAATATTAACATTTTATGCATATTTGAGCTATATGATAAAACAACTGAATATCAAAATTGATAATTAATAAAAAACTAATACATATTGCCAACAACTTAAAGCTTTCATTATAACATTTATATAGAGAAAATGTATGAGGATCCCAGCTGTGTTTTCTAAAAGACATTTGTTTTAATTTAAACTCAATCTATTTTTATTTTATTGTCACTGCCAGTGGCTATTTTAGAAACAGGTGCTTAGATTTAAATTACTATCAAACATTCTTATAAAATGTTTAATTTCCTCTTATTTATAATAATAATAATTACATTGTATAAGCTATTGAAAATAATCTGTGGTTTTCTCAGTATATTCTCTACTGAATTCCTCCTGTTTTGAGAAGAACTCTGATTAAGTGGAAGCCAAGGGAATATAAATATATATATAAAGTTTGCTGTTGTAAATTGTTTTTTGTATGCTCATACACCACTCTTCCTAGAATTTTGCATTATTTTCCAAAATAAAACAGCTTGGGGAAAAGAAATTCTGTTAGTCTATTCACGTGTCTTTTGGTAACACTATTCACTGTTATTTTTAAAGTTTTCCAAGTAATTTTAAAACTTCTAGTTTGAAGTTATCTTTTGAAGAAGTATAAATAAATTTGTAATAGAAGGGAAGGCAACTCTGCAGGGGTTTCATTTCATCCTAAGGTGGAATATCATGTATCTCATGCTTTCATGCCAATATCGTTGGCTTGGGACCCATTGTGCACATCAAAATGACCTGGAATTTGCATCATCCCTCATGCCTCTTGTCCAGAATACAGATATTACAAGATGGTGCCAACAGACCAGGTTCACCTATCATATTCCTGTAAAAATGTTTGTATTTCCAAATGGTATCTTTGGAAGCATGCATGTCTGTGTATCATGAGTGTTTAATGCTCGAGGAGGCCAGAAGATTGCCATAAGGCCTCTGAAACTGGAGCTACAAAAGGCTTTAGTCATCAGAGAGATCCTTGGAGCTGAAACTTGGTCTTCTATCAGAGTAATAGGTTGTTTTTCACAGACCAGTCATTTCTCTATTCCCTATAATATTCTTTTTTAAAGGATTCATTTTAGACCTCAACTTTACACAGAAAATTACAGGCATATAAGCAATGCTGAGAGCAGGAAAATTAGTCTTCCTTATAGAAAAGTACAACATTGGCTATCTAATATCCAATGATTAGCTCTGAAAACATATATACTGTTAAAGTTATACGATAATAGATTACATTTATGTAATTGTGATATATATGAATATATGTGTGAGCACAATTAATTGAACTATAGGCTATTAATTTGAAATAAGGCAGGGGGTATATGGGAGGCCTTGGAGGGAGGAAAGAGAAGGAAATGATGCCATTACCTCAAAATATAAAGGAAGAAATCATTTTTAAAATAGTTTTATTTTAATTAGAGGTATGTGGTTGTGTTTCTTTGTGGGTATGTGCATGTGATTTCAAGTGTCTAAAAGTCTAAAGTATCTGATTTCCCTGAAACTGGAATTAGAAGAGGTTGTCAGCCACCCAATGGGTTTCTTTGAATTGAACTCAGGTTGTATGTAAGTGCAGAGCATGTTCTCAGTTGCTGAAACATCTCATAATCCATCTTTCATATTTTTATCACATAATATGGGATATACATTTATAACATTATAATATATATGTATGTATATATCCTTTTCCCATACATTGATTTTTAAAATACCTTGTTGTCCCCAAAAATCTAATTTTTACTTCAAAATAGACAAGAGATACTTTATACTAGAGCCAAAAATGAGTGAACATGGCCCACTATAATAGATTCAGATTTCCCCTAGTTTAGTGTTCCAGGGTGTTACAGAGTCATGAAGACATTTATCACAACAGAACAAATAAAATAATGAATCAAGACACTTAAAAATACATTGATTGAAACATTACTCTATGGGGAAAGCCTGTAAATCTCAACTGTAGATCTCAGATGCTATCTGAGTACATTATTTGTTATTTCATATGTGGATGCTGAAAATTTCCTTCTATATTCCAGAATTATTTACCTAATAGTCCCAAGATGTTACTTCACATACAAAAGAAGATAATAAATGACTGCTAATAGAGCTAAAGTGAGCCCAAGATAAATTGTAATTAGGCTCTGGAATTGCAATATCCAGGCTTTCCCATAATCACTGAAGTCCAGATACTTTCATCAGTCTTGCAGAATGAGCAATATCAGCTGCAGTTCTTTCCAGAAAGGTTTGTTTCTACTCATTCTCAAGTTCCTCTTAACAAAAAATGGTACTCTTTTGGTTGGCAATTAAATTTATGCATATTGATAACTTTATTTCATTTTACAGGATATTTGAATGATCATAACACAAGTTAATTCTTAGGTTTGGACAGAGAAAGAGAGAGCTTTTAAGAACCAAGCTGGATGGTTAGGAAGCACAGTCCCTATGTAAGTAAGAGATGTTCCTGTAAAAATGGGGCAAAGATAAGCGTCAGAAAACAAGCATTAAAACCAGAGATAAATGATGGCTTCCATATTAATCAATTATTTAAAAGATCCAGACCAAATTAATGTACTATAACAATAATTATCTGGGAATTGATATTACATTTATTGCATTGGACAGTTTTTGTGGCATGAATTCACTAGCAATTAATAGCCTTTGTAAGTGGTCATAATCTTGTTGCACAACATAGTCCAATGTCCTTCAGATGAGGATGATACTGATGGCAGTACTGAAGCAGAGATTACAACACTAGACACTAGGAAAATGATTTGACAGAAGTTACACAAAGTCATAAGGAATACATAAAGTGTTAAGATTAGTCTTTACTCGAAACTCTTTGAAATCACATATTTATACATGTATAAATATATACATATTTAAATAATGAATAATAGGTGGTAATAAAGATAGAATTCATTTCCCATCAGTTAGGGCATCAGAGGATTGAACTATCTGGGATATTTCTGCATGATGTCCACTAAATTACACTACCTTGGTTTTTATAGTGGTAACTTGGATGTGCATTCCCATTTCCTGTCAATTGATAATTCCTTATAAATTGAGAGTTCTGTAAATTGTCTATCCTACAAATAAAACTGACAATTCTCATTGCCAATCTTTATTTTTTACAGTTTCCTAAGTGCACATATAATTTTCAATAAAGTTCTTATGTACCTAGTTACTCTTCTTGAAGAACTCTAATATTAAATGTGTAATTTTACCAGATTAACAAAAATTATCATGAGATAATACAGATATGTATGCAATGTAAATATATTTACTATGAAATAGGAGCAAATGAAATACAAATATAAATATAGATAATTTCTGCCTTTATAATAGAGCCTATTACACATAAATTGTTTATATTTTGCTTGTTTGTTTCAGTTCAAAATACAACACAACACTTTTCTCAGAGTAGAATTAATGCATTCTTTTAAATGTGATAAATTTCAATATTGTAATGTAAAAGTCAGTGCTTTTATGAAAATCAACCTATGGCCATCATTCATAATTTTGTCCAGAATTAAAATGACATGACTTTGAGAGATATTTCAAGAGATTATCCAAAACATTAAGAAGTATATGTTAACATACATAATCAAATAAAATCAAGCTGCTTTTTTTGGGGGGGAAGGGAGGTTGCTAATTTCAGTTTCTTTCCTATTTTAAAGGTATTAAATATGATATTAAAATATCCATATATTTTCCCTTAACTATTATAGTTTACATGTATATCTGTTTTTAACCAAGCAGCTATTCTTCCATAAGTTAGTTTTTACACAGTTGAAGCAATTTGCTGTTTCTGCTCCATTGACAGGAACTGTGGTAACTCTCTTGGATCCCATCACTTTTTGCTATGCCAAATCACATTGGCTTTTCTATGTGACAAAACACACAGTGATGGAATGTGACAGCAGAAATGTAATGCAATATGACACATCAGAAATTTAAAGGGTAAAGAGATTAGCTATTTGGTGTCAAATTAGATAGGGAATGTCAAATCCAAAATGACTCTGGCAGTTGCTAATGGAGTGAAAGGTATGGTATTCACACTGTGTGTGAAACAATAAATTCTGAACTTCAACACAACACATTTTGCCAACTCAGAGATACAGGCTGATACATTAGAAAGTGCTGGGCAAGAGCATGGGCATATAACATAGGTCAAGTTATTTCATAATGACACATTTTATAACCATAATTTACGACTTGATCTGCATGATCCTTATATTCAGAAAGCACATGCTATCAGTTCATACTGGGAAGTACATGAATTGTTGCAATTTTGCAAGAAAAAAGTAACAAATGACATTGTATTATGATAGATGTGATTTGTATATATTCCACAAATAATCAAAATAATTTTAAACTATTGGAATGTCACAAAAAATTGTTTTGATATCACAGACGAGAAGTAGCTTTTGTTATATTGATTAAATTATTCAAGAAGTGTGACACAGAAGTAATTTGAATCAGGTAAAGACTAAATCTATAAGCTATTTTTTCCATTTCTGATTTGTAATATTATCTGATAAGTTTTCTGTCCCCTGGTTTATTTTCACTGAGTATATTAACTTTCATTCTCTAAGTCTATTTAAAATATTATAATCTTGTCTTTGTTTCTGATCACTTTCTTTTAGCAGTGACATTCTATGATATCTAGCAAGAAAATTAGTGTGAAGAAACAATAACATCCTATGATATAAAGAACAATATTAATTCAAAAACAGAATTTGTTAAAATAGAAGAACAACTTTTCTCATTTGTAGAATAATGGAAGTATTACCCTTCTATTTTTCTCTTTATCTTCCAGGAAAATGCTGAGCCAATGCAATGGATTCCTAGTTCTGACCCTTGACCACTTGAAGACAAACACTGCCAATCTAGTACAAATCTCCAACAAACGGTGACCTGTTTTCACCTCCCTGTTCAGATTTTAACTGTATAGATAGCAAGTGCTCAAGAAGAAAGGACAATATAAATACAAGCACAGACTGATTAATTGCAAATCAGCTACATACTTTTTATAATTTCTCTCAACAGCCAGGGAATTTCTGAAGAAAAGTAGGGATTTAAAAAAGTGATTCAAAGATTGTTCTGTGGTTCTCTGGGACTAATCAGTTTATTTTCATAACATTCTATCTAAAGACAATGCATCAAATATTTAATAACATGATAAGAGGGAGAATAGTAAATTATGTTAAAGTATTGGACCATTTTATAGTCTTTTCAGCAATTATGAATACATTGGATAAAACAATGATTAATTCATCTTGGCAAACTCCAATGCTCTGCCCATAGTACATAGATGTTTCTTTTGTATAAGACATATTGTCAGAAGATATAAATATCCCAATACTGAAATTCATGTCTATAAAAATTGCACTAGGGTCACTGATAGAACATGACTAAAAATTGTGCAACGAAATGCCATGGGAGAATAATGATGACATCATATACTAAAGTCACAGGTTTGTCTGACACAGCAAAGGACCTATGCTACTGTCAACTTGTGATAATCTCTCACTGTTGTTAAACGTGCAGCTTTAATAATATCATTTATAAATCAGAAGAGAAGAGCAATATTGCAAGACTTAGACTTTCCTTGGAGATCCCTAAACTTGAAGTAAAAGATAAGTAACATCACAAAAGATGGGGACGGAAAGAATACAAAGGCTGAACTATAATGATGGTCTATTGTAAAGGATGAGATAGGACATTTGTAATGAATTAATGGGAGTTCAGTTGAGTACATAGGGCCAGTGAAATAATCAGAAAATATGTGGTCTCAGATGAAGAGGGGTTCATGAATCCTTGCTTTGCTTAGGTGATGAAGTGGCAGTAGAGGCCTCCTAGAGAATAGGGAGCAATGGTCTTCAGTGATAGACCTCCTCATGAGTTACTCATGCTTATGTGGATGGAAGTAAAACTATTTAAAAAACAAGTAGGTCGTGAAGACTGATGGATAGTTTGTCAACTTGGCAAAATCTAGAACTTCCCCTTGAAGAAAGTCTCAATGAAGGATTCTGGACATAGATATGTCTGCAGGCAACTATATGGATTGTCTTAATTGGTGTGCAAAGATCAAGTCTGAACATGGGCCAAACCTTTCCCTTATTTTAAGACTTTTGTGATAAGAATAGAGAAAACTTTCAAGGTCTATTGGACTATGTGGGAATTTTGATGGGGATGGCATTGAACATGTAGATTGCTTCTGGTAAAATGGCCATTTTTACTATGCTAATCCTACTGATCAATGAACATGGAAGATATTTCCATCTTTTGATCTGTTGCTGAATCCTAATGTCTCCTGGTATTGCTGGATCCTAATGGCTCCCTCAGGGTAGTGGGTGAGAAAGTGTGGCATCAATGACACAGACACTGGGTGTCAGTTGAAGGCAAACAGCAGACTCATTTACTCAATAATGGGGAAGGACTTATATACCTTTCTCCCAGAAGTCAAACTGTGTCCCAATCTGGTGGCATTGCATGGTAGTCCCTCATTGGCTGGGCATGATCAGGAACTCTGACATTGACTAGGAACTCTGACAGCTCCTGTTCCTAGGCACTCAAACAAATTCCAGGTTGGCTCATAAAGAAGTATGAGCCATGTGCATGCCTTGGCTACTGGTTTGAGCCAATTTTCTCAACCCTACAGGCCTACTACACTGATCTCTTCAATTTCTTTCTTCAAAGACTTGAAGTTCTCGTCACATATGTCTTTGACTTTCTTAGAAAGATTTACCCCAAGATGTTTTATATTATTTGTGGCTATTGTGAATGATATTGTTTCCCATGCTTTACAGATCTAGAAAGAACAGTAATAACTTCATTTGAAACAAACAAACAAACAATCAAACAAAACAGGAGTGTAGCTAGAGTTTTCCTGCCTGGACCACAGTCAGGACAAATCTCTGTCACCCGCCAGTCCCACAGCCACTCAGACCCAACCAATTAAACACAGAGACTTATATTTTTTAAACTGTTTGGCCTAATGGCTCAGGCTTCTAGCAATCTAGTTCTTACATCTTAAATTAATCCATTTCTATAAATCTATACCTTGCCATGTGGCTCATGGCTTACCAGCATCTTCACATGCTGCTTGTCATGGCAGTGGCTGGCAGTGTCTCCCCCCACCTTCCTGTTCTCTCAATTCTCCTCTCTGTTCATCCAACCTATACTTCCTGCCTGGCCACTGACCAATAAGTGTTTTATTTATTGACCAATCAGAGCAATTTGACATACAGACCATCCCACAGCACAGGAGAACTAAAATAACCATGTGCTATAAAAGAACTTCCGGAAGTGTCATCATCCTTGATTTCAAGTTCTACTACAGAGCTATAATAATAAAAATAGCATGGTTTTGGCATAAAGCCAGACAGGTGGATCAATGGGAATGAATTGAAGACACAGATATAAATCAATACAACCATGGACATGCGATTTTTTGACAAAGAAGCCAAAATTGTACAATGGAAAAAAGAAAGCATCTTCAACATGCGGTGCTGGCATAACTGGATGTCAGCATGTAGAAGAATCTAAATAGATTTATACCTAACAAAATGAACAAATATAAATATATCAAAGACCTCAACATAAAAAGATACACTGAATCAGATAGAAGAGAAAGTGGGGAATAGACTTGAACTCATTGATAAAATGAACAAGTTTCTGAACAAAATGCTGGTAGTACAGATTGTGGTCAATAGTTAATAAATGGGACCTAAGGAAACTGAAAATCTTCTGTAAACCAAAAGACACTGTCAACAGGACAAACAGCAGCCTACATAATGGGAAAATATCTTTACTAACTTCACATGTAACAGATATCTGATTTCAAAACTATGTAAGGAACTCAAGAAATGGCATAATAAAACAATAATACAATCAATAAAAGGGATATATATTTATTACAGAGAATTCACATCAGAAGAATCTCAAATTGCTGAAAAACATTTAAAGAAATGTTCAACATCCTTTGCCATCAGGGAAATGCAAATCAAAATGAGTCTGAGATTCCTTCTTATATCTGACAGAGTGGCTAAGACCAAAAACATAAATGACAGCTTATATGGGAAGGATTTGGACCAAGGGGAATGCTCTATTGCTGGTGGGATTGCAAATTTGTACAGTCACTTTGGAAATCAATATGGCATGTTCGCTGAAAATTTGGAATTGATCTATTTCAAGACCCAGCTATACCAATCTTGGCCATATACCCTACAATTTGCTCAAACAAACAACAAGCATACTTGTACAACTATGTCCATATCAGCTTTATTTGTAATAGCCAGAACCTGGATACAAACTAGATGCCCTCAGCTGGAGAATGGATAAAGAAAATGTGGTAATTTATACAATGGACTATTATTACTCAGTTGTTAAAAACAATGATTTCATGAAATTTTCAGGCAAATGGATGAAACTATTAAAAAATCATCTTGAGTGAGGTAACCCAGACCTAAAAAAACAAGCATGGTATGTACTCACATATAAATGAATATTATCTGCAAAGTAAAGGATAACCACACTACAATCCATGGACTTGGAGAGCCTAGGTAACAAGGAAGGCCCAAGGTAGGATACATGGATCTCCCTGGTAAGGGAAACTAGAAGAGATCTTGTGAGTGGACTAGGGTGGGTGGGGATGAAAATATGAGAGATTAGTTTGGGGGTGAACAAATGGGGAGAGTACTGAAAAACATGACTAGAAGAGGGGAGTTATTCAATGGTCAGATAGAAACTTGGTTCAAGGAAAATGTCCAGGAATCGACAAGGATGACCCCAGCTAAGACTCCTAACAACACTGGATAAATAACCTAACCTGACCATCTCTTGTGACCAGGCAAGACTTCCATTTGAGGGATTGGGACAGCAACCAGCCACACAACTTTTGACTTACATTCTGTCCTGCCTACGTGATGTGCTGGGGTAATGGTGGCACATATTTTGGGAATTGACAACCAATATATGTCTTGTCCAGCCTGTGACACATGACACGAGAGTAGGCCCATGCATGGCATAGCTGGGAGTTCTATGGTCCAGAGTCTGGGTGGCCCAGGGATTTATTACAGAACCAAACACAACTGGAGAAAAAAATGTCAACTTGATGCCTAATGACATACTCCTATACTCAAAGACTTTTGACTACCCCAGTTATCATCAGAGAGCCTTTATGCAGTAAGTGATGGAATCAGAAGCAGACTCACAGTCCAATATTTGGCTAGAGCTTGGGAAATCTTACTGAAGAGGGGGAGGAGAAAATGTAAGAGCCAAAGGAGTCAAGGACATCACAAGAAAACCTATAGAAACACTAACTGGACTCAGAGGAGTTCATGTGGACTGAACCATCAACCAAGGAGCCTGCATAGGAACACACACACACACACACACACACACACACACACACACACACACACACACACACACACACTTTTGGGACTTCTAAGAGTGGGATTAGTGGCCAGCCCTAATGTTTTTGCTGCCTTTTGGGAACCTATACCTCATACTGGGTTGCCTTGTCCAGTCTTAATGAAAGTGAGGAGCTTAGTCTTATAGCAACTTGATATTCCATGCTTTGTTGACACCCAAAAGAGGCCTGCCCCTTTCTAAACAGAAACAGAGGAGGAGTAGATTGAGGGGTAAGGGGTCAGTGGGGACGGGGGGTGGCAACCAGGGACAGGGAATGGGAGGAGAAACTGTGGTTGGTATATAAAATAAATAATTAAATTTAATTTTAAAAAGATTAAGGAACACTAAGCACTATCTAAAGACTAAGTATATATTAATTCATTCTCTTTGTGCTCTTGACTACAGATGTGATGTGACAACCTATCTCAAGTTCCTTGACTTGACTGACTTAGTGTGATTGATAGTGACTGAAATTGTTCTATAAGTAAGTCTTCTCTCCATTAAGTTATTTTGTGTCATAGTATGTTATCCCAGCAAATGTAATCAAACTAGAGCACAAGGGATTCAGAAACAACCCCAGAAGACATGCAGAGATGATAGGCACTTGTTGGGAGCTGCAGTTTGGTGTGAGTGGACTAGCAAAAAGACAAGATAGACTTAAAGGTTTCAACTTTGAGATTCAAGAAGGGCAATGATTCAGCCTGTTAGTTTAAGTAAGGTATTTATTAAAATAATTATTAATGCCATAGATAAATAATGGCATTGTAGGGTTACTCATCAGAGTAAGGGTTACTTTTCATACTTTTTTGAGGGGGAAGAAAATTGTTTACAACCTGATTGATGGGTGCTTATAGTCATCTCCTTCCTATCTTCCAGGGAAAAAGGAAGAAGTCTGTTAGCCTGGTTCTCACATGCAGAACCATCTATGTGAGTGGGGAAAGTGACAATCTAGAAAAAAAGTTAAAGAAGGAGCTAAAAAAAATTGCCATGTCCCTGTTTAACAGAAGGATGAGGGGGGCCCAGAACTCATTACACACATGTGTGAAAGTATCAAGTAATATTATAATTTTAAAAATTCAACACTGACACACAAGTAGCATGCTAATAACTTTAATATTCCTCCGCTGAAAATAATGAGTTCATGGCAGACTAGAGAACTTAGTCATATAGTTAGTCTGGATACCAGTATGCTATAGATTGTTGATGTGTCAGCTTGAGTTTCGTGGGTAACAGGATATCTCTACACAACTAAAACTTGAAAGAATTCACTCTAGTCTAACTCATTGTAGCTCTTGTAAAAACTTTTTTTTCTATTTTTTCTTTCATATTTGAGATTGTAATATGGCTATATAATTTCTTCCTTTCGTTTCTTACTTCTACTCCTATATAATCTTTCTTGCTTCCTTTCAAATTCATGGCCTCTGGATTCATTAATTGCTGCTACATGCATATTGTCGCGTCTGCCTCGACCAGCAAGGAAGACGCAACACCAGGCTCTTCTCCAAGAAGATTATTCAGGAACCTTGAAACAATCTTGTGACTCCGGGGAAAGCCAACCCACAACCTAAATAGCTTCTGGGCAGTCAACCCCAATCTGCCATGTGGGTACTGCGGATAGGTCCAGGTATATGGAAGCAAGCCAAATCCTTAGCCTTAGTCAAATAAGGAGTTGTTTATCACAGAGAGCACTCACCATCGGGAGGGTGGAAGGCAGAAGCCAGCGCCATCTTTGAGGTGCGGCTGCACGCAGCTCTCTACAGCATGTATGTATATTTACACAGACACAGACACACACACTTATGCTCAGTCTGTGTAATGTTGCAAAGATATTGAATTTAATAATTTTATTCACAGTACTTTAACAATCACTGCTAGTCTATTTATTACCAATGCATTTCAAAAACTGCTTTAATGCTGTTAGAATATAAATCAATTAGAATGGTAACATATATATAAACATATGAACATATATTTCACATTTATATGAATTTAATATGAATTGTATCAGATATGATGATATACATGATGCATAGATATTATCCAAAGTGCTTTATTTAAAACCATGCTAAAAATGTACACCATGGTCCTTCACTAATTAAGCAACATTTAAAAAGCTTTTTTATACATCACAGTTAAAATAGGAGAGGAAATTACTGGCATAAAAGAATTAAAGGAGAATATTTCTGGAGAGTTTGTATTATATACATCACAGTATAGACTCTGTATTGCCAATGAATTTTAAAGGAAGGCTTGTCTCATCTGTAAACTGGTTTCTAATTCAACTCACAAAAACTCACAGGATTTAATAAAAAATATACCATATTCTCTTCTGTGGTTCAATGTACTAAAAACATAATGCCAAGGTAATATCTAAATTTTAATATTTAAAAAGTTACAAGGGTTGTGTCAAGTATGTTGTTAAAACTTAATTTTTCAAATTATAATCAACAAGAAATTTCTTCTCAAGTAATTAAAAATTGTTTGCATCAATGTTTGCTCAACAAACTAACAAGACATTACCATTTTTAATTTTTTGCCATATTGAAGACAAGAAGTTTCATCACTAAAATGTCATATATTGCATACTTTACTACCTACCAAAGAGTTGCCAACATTTATTGCCACATTCTGAAATACATACACAATTTTGAAATTAATTGTACCACTTCAGATTTCTGAAAATAGCTCCTAGTCACTAGAATTCTTTGTTTCTGGAAAATTAAAATTTGTAAATGCAGAGAAAAATACTCTTTCTTGTTCCTTTTTTTTTTTAATAATTAAGACATTTTCTCTTCATTTTACATACCAACCACACCTTACATAGCCGTGGTGCAGGGGGAGGGGCTTGGATCTGCCTCAGCTGAGTGTACCAGGCTCTGCTGAATCCCCATGGGAGGCCTTGCCTTGGAGAAGGTAGAAATGGGGGGTGAGTTGCAGGGGAAGCCTAGAGGATGGGAGGAGGGAGGGGAGGGGGATTTGTGGTTAGTATGTAAAATATAGATAATTTCTTTTCTCTCTCTTTTTTTTTTTTTTTTTTTTGAGACAGGGTTTCTCTGTGTAGCTTTGCACCTTTCCTGGAACTCGCTTTGGAGACCAGGATGGCCTCGAACTCACAGAGATCCGCCTGGCTCTGCCTCCTGAGTGCTGGGATTAAAGGCATATGCCACCACTGCCTGGCGATAATTTCTTAATAATAGAAAAAAAAGGAAATATTATACAGCTTGTTTCCAAATAAAACATAAATTTGAAACAAAGGGCAAAATATATTTTTTCCAAAGAAGAGTTTATTATAACCAAAGGAAAAGCATGGAGATATTTTTGTAAACTAATTAATTCAATGTTATTTTCACTTAGTAATTGAATGACAAGAAAAATTAGTAGGAATTAATTTATAAGGGATTGGAGATATAACTCTAGAGTATAATACCACCATGCACAAAATCTTGGATTCAATCATCAACAGTGTCAAAAATAGTCACAGAAAAATTAATACATCTTGAAAATGTTTATAAACATGTAAAACTGTTATTTTAAGAAAAATAGATGATTAATTTGAAGGCCAGATAAAAGGTTATATTTTAATACTCCATACATTTTAAATTGATTTTAATTATGTGCACATAAATAGGTTAGGATTGTATTTAAGAACACTATAATAAATATAGTGGTAGTTGGTGTTTATGAACTACAGAAAATCATGACAAGATTAAGTTTTAAATAAATATATTGATACAAATTTAGTTGACATTGCCTTTCAAATGAAATGACTGCAAGTGTGCTGTTTTCTCAATTTACATTGACAACATGTGCTATTTATTCATTATCAGACTATTTCAACTTGCTTTAAAAAGGTTCCTGAACAGCTTTTTATGCCATCTGCCAGTGAGATGGGATGTTTGCCTACAAAATTATCATTTTATGCATTCATTAAAAGTGTGTAGTAAGTCATCAACATGACTTGCATAAAAACTTAAGAGGCTGTTAAAGTAGACTATGTTGAAGATATATGTAATTTACATAATGTAATAAAGTACAATATTTAAAGTACATGAGACTTAAATGTATTTTGAATCATTTTAATTTCCCATTATTTGGGCCAGTGTAATAATCCATATGGGCTTGGAACCCTTGAAATTGATTTTGATTATAATCATTATTGTTCAACAATGAAAACTCACTTTGCATAGGCAGGCATCATATAATCCTTATCACTGTAAATGTAATTTCAATGGACTAGTGCTCTGCATTACTAATTCAATCTAATCCATATTTAAATATATACTATACAGTAGTCATCTGCCAAATTAATATACTCTAATAGATTTTCTGTTTCCATTGAATGGATGCCTTTCAGAAGGCTATTTGAGCACTTGTGAAAAATTACTTACTTTAGGAAACTGTAAATCAATTCAGCTAGCTGACACTTTTTCATCAGATGAAAACCTGCAAGTTTCATGATTGTCATAAAAAATTAATAAATGATGTTGTCTATGAAAGTGTCACAGCTCTTGTCAAAGAACTAATGTGACTAAATTGTCCATTTTGTAGTGAAAAGGACAAGTGATATTCATCTAATGTTGGCCCAGAAAAAAAAATACAACTTTTGTAGTTACTCTTAAGTGGAAAAATGGAAATATCACAGATATAGGAAGTTGTTTTATTTTCTTGTCTACTGTAAAATTTAATTGATAAGTTACTGTTGAGTTAAAAATATTTTCTTTCATCTATTTTCTTTCAAAGAAGGAAAGCACTAGGTTATTCTGGAGAGAAATTTGGATGACCATGGCCTGCAAACTCAAATTTCTTTGTAAAGCCTCCTTTTAAAAGTAGTTGGTTGTATAAGTACTGTGCGCTAACCGATGGCGCCCCTGAAGCATCAATCTCCCCCATGATCCAGCTATACCACTCTTGGGCATATACCCAAGAAATGCTCAATCATACCACAAGAGCACTTGCTCAGCAATGTTCATATCAGCATTGTTTGTAATAGCCAAAACCTGGAAACAACCTAGATGCCCTTCAACTGAAGAATGGATAAATAAATTGTGGCACATATACACAATGGAATACTACTCAGCAGAGAAAAACAATGATATCATGAGGTTTGCTGGCAAATGGATGGATCTAGAAAAAAATCATCCTGAGTGAGGTAACCCAGACTCAGAAAGACAAATATGGTATGTACTCACTCATAGGAGGATACTAGATGTGGAACAAGGATGACTGGACTGCTACTCACATCACCAGGGAGGCTACCTGGAAAACAGGACCCTAAGAAAGACACGGGGATCGCCCAATGACAGAGAAATGGATGAGATCTACATGAACAGCCTGGACATGAGTGGGGGTAATGAAGGGTGAGGGTGGAGGGAAAGAGCGCTTGGGGGAGCGGGAGATCCCAGCTGGATCAAGAACAGAGAGGGAGAACAAGGAATAGAAGACCATGGTAAATGAAGACCACATGAGAATAGGAAGAAGCAAAGTGCTAGAGAGACCCACAGAAATCCACAAAGATACCCCCACAATAGACTGCTGGCAATGGTCCGAGACAGCCGGGACTGACCTACTCTGGTGATGGGATAGCCAAACACCCTAATAGTCATGCTAGAAACCCCATCCAACAACAGACGGATCTGGATGCAGACATCCACGGCTAGGCCCTGGGTGGAGCTCCGAGGGTCTAATTAGCAAGAAAGAGGAGGGTTCATATGAGCGAGAATTGTTGAAACCAAGGTTGGATAAAGCACAGGGACAAATAGCCAAACAAATGGAAACACTTGAACTATGAACCAAAGGCTGAGGGGCCCCCAACTGAATCAGGCCCTCTGAAGAGGTGAGACAGTGATTGGCTTGATCAGTTTGGGAGGCATCTAGGCAGTGGTACCAGGTCCTGTGCTCATTGCATGAGTTAGCTGTTTGAAACCTGGATCTTATGCAGGGATGCTTGGCTCAGTCTGGGAGGAGGGGACTGGACCTGCCTGGACTGAATCTACCAGGTCGATCTCAGTCCTTGGGAGAGTCTCTGCCCTGGAGGAGTTGGGAATGGGGGGTGGGCTGGGGGGAAGGGGAGCAGGGCAGGAGTGGGGAGAACAAGGGAATCCGTGGCTGATATGTAGAACTGAATGGTATTGTAAAATAAAATAAAAGGAAAAAAAAAAGTAGTTGGCAAGATGGCTGCTAGGGGCTTCCTTCTCACACCAGTAATTTTGAGGCATTAGCAGCATCTAATCATAAGAATCTGTGGAAGATTGATAAAATACGGGGATATTTGAGAAAATAGAGCTCAGCATAGAGATTTATTTTACAGAAACCCAGAAAGTGCCACTTTGTTTATGACATTTGCACCAAGCTTAATGTACCTGGATTTAATGCATCTTGACTTAATATCTTTCCAAAAATGTTGTTTTAAAATTATGTGTTCAATCTCCACTTTGTATTAGAATTCACACCTTAGTAGAGTAGCTACAGGTAGATGTGACGTTGTTTTAAGTGCCTTATTTTCACCCACAGAAAGATGTAATAAGTATGGAATTATAAAATCTTCCACTCATTTCTTTCAGAACACTGTGTTAGAAAGTAAAGCTTTCAAAAAAAAAATTGAATCTAACACTTTTATTTCCATAGCAAATTTAAATTTACATAAAAGATTGATTATATTATAGGCAATTACTGTTTTGAGAGATGGTCATGATAATGATTGCAAACTGCTGATACCAGAAAGACATTCCCTTTAAAGGAAGACATTTAAACATATGTTTATTAATAGTAGATGAGATATTTGAAAGGATCATTTATTGTTGATATAAATTCATGACCCAACAAGTCAATTTTTATGTTATTATAAATGTAAAAGCTACTCATACTTAATTTCCTATTTCATACTTTAAGATCAATGTGTGACTCTTCCTAAATACATTCATGTTTACTCATACAAGACTCGTAACAATACATTTATTACTGTTAAGTAAGCTTACATTATGTTCAAAACTGTAAGAGTGGTTTTCAAATTATGAAAATTACCAAATAAAATGAACATTTAAGCTTTCCACCATATTTGCATGTATTACATAGCATTTCTTTCTTTCTTTCTTTCTTTCTTTCTTTCTTTCTTTCTTTCTTTCTTTCTTTCTTTCTTTCTTTCTTTTTTTGGTTTTTTGAGACAGGATTTCTCTGTATAGCTTTGAGCCTTTCCTGGATCTTGCTCTGTAGGCCAGGCTGGCCTTGAACTCACAAAGATCTGCCTGCTTCTGCCTCCCCAGTGCTGGGATTAAAGGCGTGTGCCACCACCGCCCAGCTTGCTTATTTCTTAAATTATCTGTATGGGAACTATTTTTGTGTTGAAATATTTTACTGCATATTCAATTTTATTTCTGTTTGTTGAAATATGCATATATTCATTAATATCTATGTATACATTCAATAAAAAATAGGTATCAAAGTTTTCCTGTAGGTAAAAATATACTTTATGTTTTAGACATAGAAGTTTAATTTTTCAGCTATTTCCATTTCTACACCTGTTTTGTTTGTCTTGAAACCTTCTCCAGGTAGCTGAATTATATATATATATATATATATATATATATATATATATATATATATATATCCATTGTTTGTTTTTAAAGTTATTTCATAACAGCATTTTCTGTTCAAAATTTATGGCCTCTCCTGATTGCAGAAAGGTTGTATTAAAACTGTAAAAAAACATAGCCCCACTTGCCTTTAACATCAGTCTCTGGAGCTGCATTTTCATAATATTGACAGTTTGTTTCTTTCTACCATACCCCACTGAAGGTGCTGACCCTGCTGTGAAAAACCTTCTGTTATCAAAAATTGATGCTAAATGCAAGCTGTTAGCAGCAGCTTTCAATGTAAGTGCAGTAGATTGAGCAAACAGTTCCTATGCCCGAGAGTCATGGAAAGGTCAGAAACAGCACTGACCATTAAATGATATCTATTAATTTTGCTCTGGAGAACAAGCTGCCCAGTTAGGAAGTGATAGAGATAATTGCTTTGACTGTGAAGCCATTAAGCAAGTTTTATGGAATTTGAACAGGTGAAAGTGTGATAATGTTTCTTAATATTTTAAAGTAAACAGAGTTCAAATGTGCACCAAGAAAGAAAAGAGTGTGTGTGTGTGTGTGTGTGTGTGTGTGTGTGTGTGTGTGTGTGTGTTTTCTCTGTAATAAAGTCTCATGGAAATTTCAAGTTTTACTGTCCATTTTTCTTGGTCCGGTCAAATATCTATTAGTAGATGATTTATGTAAAAAACTAGGGCTTATCTTAACTCATGCCTCTAAAAGCAGGGGAGTCTAAAAGTTCACCTTGGTAACTGTTCAGTTTCCAGTGAGGCAATGATACTGTGACATAGCAGGGAATTAGAAGGAAAACTGGACAACTGTCAGAAGCCAAGTGTCACAGGTAGAGGAGTCGGGTTATGAGTTTCTGCACTCAACGAATACATGAGAATATTTATTTGACTGACTTAAATTATTGGAATATAGGCACTCAAGAATGACCTGTGTACCCTTGAGAGATATAAGACCTGGTATCTGGTCATCCTCAGGACAAGTGAGAACAATAAGAATGCCCTCATCTCAAGACTGGAAGCTTTCTACTTGGTCTCCGAATTGAGATTTTTGTTGTTGCTGTTTTTCTCTTCTTTTTATTTCTTTACTTTTTTACTTTTCTTCTTAATTCTTCTCTTTTTTTTTTTGAGAGAGAGAAAGAATATGAAGTTGGGTGGGTAGGGAGTTCTGGAAGATGTTGGGACATGATCAAAATATATTGTTAAAATGTAATTTAAGAAAGAGAAAAAATCATTTGGAATCTGATGTCTTATCTGATAACAAGAGCCACACAAACCACTTCTCAGATAAAATGGACCTATCTGGAGTTCTGGCTGGATTTTTCTTTTTCACTTTTATTCCCTTTGGGCTACAGTGTATTAAACAATACTATCTGTACTCTCAGCTGTTCATGGCACATACACTTTCTCTAGAATTGTCTGCACAGACAAACCCAAAAACATGCTTTCACATCCTCTGGGTATCTCAACATCATGCTAAGCTGACGAACAAGGTTAAACATCACTCTCTGGCTTTATAAGTAACCAGAACTTCAGCTAGATAGTCTAGTCTCAAGAATGATAATCATCTCATTCATAACATAATCAACTTTTAGGAGTCCTGCCAGCTCTCAGTACTCCTAAATTGTTCAGGACCTAATTTTAACTTGAGTGTTGGAAGTGATATGCCACCATTCTCACAATTAACAATGTTTGGATATTTTTGCAAGGGAAATTATTTTATTTAGAAATGTCATCTATGAAACAAACCATAGTAACTGTCTTCATTGATGTCCATGTACCAAAATATCATCTGTTTTGAGGAAATATGTATAACTTAAATTTCCCAATTAAAAGAAATTTAAACTTTACAATGCATTGCCCCATAATCATATTCTATTTCATTCTCTCCTTCCTCCCAACTGCCTTCCCTTCAAACTAAACCCTACCCTCTGCCATCATACAGTAAATATAAGCTACAAAGACAGAAAGTGATGAAGTCTAGTCAATAATTATTAGAAAAAAATGCATAGGTATCTAGTCAATAATTATTAGAAAAAATGCATAGGTATTTTTGTCAAAGTCTATCAATCTTTATAAGAATTTGGAAGACCATCTGCAACTTGAAGGTGAAATTTAATATAGTATCACCAGAACTTATAGAATAGAGAGGCCCCCATTTAGTATAGTTTAACTGGGTTTTTATTTGTGCGTGTCAGTGACTAATGGCTTCTACCTGGAAGATTTAACATAGGAATGGACTTAATGATAAAATATGCTAATTGGCTTTAAATGCTAAGGAAAACATCTAAAAACAGCAGGCAACTTTATTATTAAATATCCTTTAAATTTTCATGCAAAGAAAAATACAGTGATATAATGGATCATGTTATTGCCAATTGAATTAATCATCACTGAAGGGCTTCAGAAATGAGAGGAAAGTTTTTATAGAGCAAAATAAATAAATGAAAGGTACTTAAACACTTTCAAATATACTTTGAAAAACAAATCCTCATTCTCTAACTTCCCAATATTATGCTTAATGGGTCCTTTAATTGGCCAATTAAATGTTTTGGAGTGGATTCAGTTAAAAATAGAATGTAGGCCGGGTGGTGGTGGTGCACACCTTTAATCCCAGCACTCAGGAGGCAGAGGCAGGCGAATCTCTGTGAGTTCGAGGCCAACCTGGGCTACCAAGCAAGTTCCAGAAAAGGAGCAAAGCTACACAGAGAAACCCTGTCTCAGAAAAAAAAAAAAAAAAAAGAATGTAAATCATTCAACAGTCAATCAAAAAATTATTTTGTGCTTGTGTAAATAAAATGAGTCAATCCACTTCTAAGAGCCCATGTACTATAATTACTGTGTGGTCACATTTAATAGAGATTGTTACATTTGATGATTCTCATTTCTTTGTTTGTATGTTTTTTTGTTCTGGAATCAAACACAAGACCTAATGCAGACTAATCAAATATCCAACCAACTAAAACCTACTAAATCTTTCCCTAATTTTTCATAGAAGAAAGAGAAAGTCCTTAGATAGAACTTAATTTTTTTAATAACCAGTAATTAAAAGATGCAATGTAAGGCATGAAAGCAATAAAATAAAAAAACATATTTTTTGTTTAATATCTGGCATTTCACTTAATGAATATGATTGGGAGCATGGATATGAGCAAGTGAAAACAAATAAGCCACTACCTATAAAAGGATAACCCAAAGCAAAAGTCAATATTTATGTCGAAGATGTGAAAAATGCAATGCCTATCTATTGTGTTGACAATACAGACAGTTTCTTGAATATGAGAAGTACTTTTCAGAATTATAGTAATCTCGCACAGGATTATGTGCGTGAGAGAAGACATAGAAAGTAATGTGAAAGAGAGAAGTCCTATCTTTTGTGTTTCCATCTGTTTAATATATAAAAAGTGGACTTGAACAGATGGTCCCCTAACATACAGCTTATTGTGAAAGCATGAGGATATTGTTTTGACAGAAGTACATGTCTATAACTCTACTAGAGTGAGGATGGAGACAGGCAGATCCCTGCTGCTCACTATTTGACCAATGTTGCTAAATTAGTGAGCTCCAGATTTAGTGAGAGGTTGTATCTCAAAACAACAGGGAGGGCAGTAACTAAAGAAGACCTCAGAGGTCAACATCTATCCTCTACATGGGTGTGCACACTCACACATGTATATCCACAAACATCCACAAATAGACAAATACATATGTATACTAATCACCCAATCTATAAACACTATTAAGGAAAGTAAATTTTATTTCTCTGTCAAAGTTTATCAACAAATATTTCATCCACACTGTGACTGAGAAAGTAATCCAAATGAAAATAGGATCCAGTAAATCAGTTTGTCTGTTAATGTCAGTGACGCCTCTGGGACATGATGAAGGGGAAAAGCAGAAGCTTGGATGGCTAAAGTTATTAGGTTGACTTGACAAATAGTTGATTGTTAAATATATTTACTGCATTGTTTGAATGCATTCCTTAAGTAATTTGTCCATGCAATGAGACACAAGGCCTAGATTCTGCCAAAATTACACTATTCCTTTTCTTTGAGGGAATACACCTTACAAATGAATTAAAAACAGAGTGTCCTGTGCTACACACATGCTTTTCTGTAGTCAATAAAGCTGTAGAGAAAGTTACATTAATACCCTGTAAAATCATGATTTTCTATGTTTTTATGGTATAGTTAATAAGCATCAAATAGATGTGTGTTGTCTTGTGTAATACACTCATACCTCCAATTTCTCTACATTTAGTAGCTATATACATATACAATATATGCACATATGATGTAATTATTTTATTGCCATATAATGTCACTTTTAAATACAAAATACAGTATTGCTAACTATAGCAAGACTGATCATCAATGGATGTGCAAAACTTAGCTCACATTGCTAAAACTCTATACAATACCTGTGTGTATTATCAGGAGACATTTCTATTCAAGCCCTTTTGCCAAGCTTAAAACCTTTATGTTGTGGTTTGTTTTATTTTGAAATTTGATATTGTATGTAGCAGTCCCATTTTGTACACATTACTTTTCAGATACTTTCACAATGTATTTCCCAGTTAGAATGTTACTATTATTTTTTAATGATACATTTTCTCTGCTGCTATCTTTTTTTGATATCTACACATCTGTTACATTTTTTTTCTGTTGTGTATGATTTTGGAATCATGTTTAAGAAGTCTGTGCTTGGCCTACATGCTCAGATCTTGGACTTGAAAACATTAGATTGCAAGACACAAATGTGTAAGACTGCATTCATAGCTATCCTGGGATATATTTGGCCTGAGGCTGCAGGCTGGAAACTCCTGAAAACAAACTGTTATGAAAATATGTTCATATTTTTCCCTCTAATAATTTCATTCACTTAGAGTAAACTGTTCAATTATTTTGAACAGCTTTAAATATGTTTTAAATTAAGGATCCAATTACATGCTTTTACAATTAGACATCGAGTTCCCAAGAAGCTTTTATTATAAAGGTTTTTTTTTATTGTATATGCTTGTTATCTGTGTCAAAGATCAATAAACTCTCTATGTGTGCATTAATTTTTGTATTATCAATTCTGTTTCCTTAGCTTACATACACATAACTGCATTGTTAATTACTACCACTTCATAATTTATTTGAAAGTCGAAGAGAATCATATTGCCATAGTTTTTTTATTATTATTTAAGTCAACCTGGAATCTTTGGGGATTTCGGGTTCCTCATATACTTTCAGATTTTATTCTCTCCCCAAATTCCACTACTGTAATTTTCTAGAAAATGAAATTATCAGAGTAATATATTAATATTAGCAGTATACAATGAATACATAGCATTATAATCTGAGAAGTTATATGCTTCCTTTGTAAAGGTATTAGTTTGATTTTTATACAGTTTCTCCATATAGTACACATAACTTCAAAATCACTATCCACCTGCTTCAGCATGCATAGATTTACAGGTTTTTGTTTTCATATACTGCTTTTTTAAAGTTTTGTTAGCCAAGGCTGCATACTTTCCATTTGTTTAGTCTTTCACTTTCTTGATTAGGTTTATTAGTAAGCATTTATTTATGTTGATGTTGTATTAATGATAATAAAAATGGAACTGTTTTCTTGACTACAAAAATATTTCATTTTATTATAAAAAATATAAATTATTTATTTTGATTTTGTATCTTTTCATATTGCTGAATAATTGCTTCTAACAGATTTGGTCCACGATTTTATCATCTTCTACATATTATATCTTGATGTGTTTGCAAGCAGAGATAATTTTCTTTAACAGTTGGATTCTTTTTCTTTCTGTCTGTCTTTTTTTTTTTTGTATAAGATTCTGGTTAGGACTCTTGGTGCTATTTTGAATGTAAGAGGTGATGTGGGAATTATAGTATTCCTCCATTCTTAGAGAAAAATTTTCATCTTTGCATCATTAAGTATGATATTAGCTGAGAGATTTTCAAATGCAGATTTTATTGAGTAAAGAAAAGTTCTTTCCATACCTGGTCTGTTGTGAGCTTTTATTCTGAAATATTTAAATCTCCTGAAATAATTTTCATGGTCCTATTGAAATAGTCGTTATTTTCTAACCTATACCTTGTTAATAAACTAACTGAATTGATTAATTTTTCTTTATTTAACCATCATTGGGTCCTAAGAATAAAATGTGTGTTGTCTGTTATATGGTACATTTACTATGCTACAGATTTGGTTTGTGGGTTGTTAGTTGAGAATGTCTACACCATCTTCTCAAAGGTAATTTTCAATATTTCTGTCTAAGATTATTTGGTCTACAGCTTTATTTTCTTGTAGAGTTTTTGTGTGGCTTTGACATTATTGTATATTAGTATTAATTAAATTTTCTCTAGGCATACTTTGATATTTATTCTTAGGTATTTTCTAAGACTAAGTTTCTTGTGTAAAGAAGCAGGAACTTCCTGTACTACCCAGAGGACTTTTGTGAATGCAAATCCAGAAAAGCAGTTTTATTCTTCAAATTCAATTTTTGTGACTTTCCAGTGTTATAGATTGCTCAGGCTGCTGTACAGTCATCTGCATGCTACCATACACAATTCCCATGGAAACAAATAATGTTAAGTTTAGCAAGAGTGGAAACAGGTCAATGCTCAAATACCAGTCTCCAGCCTTGGCCTTCATTTCAGACTTTAGTGAAA